>NC_061108.1:87269187-87281687 GCF_015104395.2 Macrobrachium nipponense
ATACAAAAAAAACTTTATTCAGTGTCTTTGTATTATTTTATGTAAAAAAATTATGTCATTCAGACAGAGAAAGAGCTTTATGTCAAAAGGTTATTTCAGTCTCCTTTCACATTTTAACTTGAAGGATAAAAAAAACATGATAGCTAATTCGTATCAATGACTTTAAAATAGCAAGGGAAAATGTATCTTTACTTGATAGTGATCCCCCCCCCCCTCCCCCCCCCGCCCCCCCCCTCCCCCCCCCCCCCCCCCCACAGGTTTTAACCCTGTACATATCCACCTTTGCGGCGTGTTTATACAAGCCCATTGGGATGACCGTAAAAGCATAAAAAAGACTGTAAATATCATAAAGGTACTGAGCCAGGGAGAAAATTATATTAGTCGTAGATAACGACCCCCCGAACTTTGAAGGGAGTCACTATCTACGAAATATTCGCGAAAATTCCTGGACATTGAATTTACCTGAATGTCAAATTCGTGGCTGAAGAGTGGATTAGTTTTTTATGTAACAAAGATTTTTCTTTTTCTTTCTTATTATATTTCCTCTCATTTATGTCAGTAGGACATACTACAAAAAAGCAACGTATATCTACAAAAACCTACAGATTTCCATGAAGTTAATTAGAAACAGAAGTCTTCGTCGAATTTTAAACATTTGGTCTTATTATTCAGTAGCAGTATAAATATTTCACGTATAAAAAGCAAACAAGGAGAGCAATATTTATCATTTCAGTAATAAACAATATCTGTGCGTATCATACTGCCTGTAAAGGAAATTACTTTTCTATTGGATAGCCAGAGGAAATAACATTTGACTTAAAATACTTCACTCATTTGCTGTATAATAATAAATGTCAGTGGAAGTTATAAAGAAATATTTTGTTTCGACTTTGTAACCTTTGCCAGAAGAATATATCCGTAAACATTTACTGAGACAATGGCGACAACTGCTAATAATAATAATAATAATAATAATAATAATAATAATAATAATAATAATAATAATAATAATAATAATAATAATAATAATAATAATAATAATAATAATAATAATATAATAATAATAATAATAATAATAATAATAATAATAATAATAATAATAATAATAATAATAATAATAATAATAATAATAATTACATAGGATAGTATAGTATATTTGTTTGTCCTTATTTGATACAAATTCATAAAATTAGCAGAAAATTCGCCGAAGCAATTTAATGTTTGTATGGCGATAACATGAGGCAAGTTTAATGGTTTTACATAATAGATATGCAAACTTTACAAGCTAAAACACAGACATAAAAATACATGGTTCGAGCCCATTTTGACAAAGGATTGTAATATTAAGTAGTACATTAAAATACAAAAGAGGACAAGTCCAGCTTGTAACACCAAAAAGCATTGATACAAAAGCCAATAAAATAAGATACAGGTCCAGCTTGTGTTCCAAGGAAGATTCAACGTGTAATAAGAAATACTTGGGTAACTAAAAGGAATGTTTAAAAGGCACTGTTCAGCACTACTTAAAATACCTTCTGATGCGCAAGTAACAGTTTTTTGTAATTTCTGAGAGAAACATATAAGGAGTCTTCTAAAAGTTTTCTTTCGAGTTCATTGTTAAGCACAATCAGCTGATAGTGGATGAATCTCCTTTCAGCCTCTGCACGTATGCTAAGTGTATGATAACCACGGCCCTTAGTAGCATATTCATGGAAACTTAAGTTGGGGCGTAACAAAAGATCATAAAAGTACGGCAGCTCACGCATAAGAAGTTTCCTCAAGAACTTGAATAAGCTTAGTTTATACAATAATAATAATAATAATAATAATAATAATAATAATAATAATAATAATAATAATAATAATAATAATAATAGCTAGGATTTCTACTCTGGAAGGAACACCATATTTGTTTTTTTGAGGGGGATGCTCCAGACGGATCAAAATAAATATTTGTTGAGAGCAAAGTCAGACAATAAAGTATAGGTTAATACACATGAAACACCGGAAAGTATAGCCAAACTGAAAACGATGGAAATAATCCAAAATAATTTTCTTATATGCATATGTACTATACTCTGGCTACAAAACGTTGAGACTCGTGGGTGATTAGCAGTGCTGCCATATTTTCTTAAACTCGTTCAGAATTTTCATTAAAAAGGGTGACAATCTGGTAGATTTGGCAACATTTTGAGCGGCGCTGCCATTTCCTCGTGTATAGATGATTAAGGGAAGTGACCACGGGTTACAGTAAGAAGAAGTTTGTCTTGATTGTCTGTCACCTCCCTCCATTCGTCGGTACAAAAGCAAAACACGGAGATCAAAGCATTATACTACTTGGACCTTGCTGTTCATTTTTTCGAGTTGCTTGATGCAAAATTTAATTAGGGCTATATATATATATATATATATATATATATATATATATATATATATATATATATATATATAAATATATATATATATATATATATATATATATATACTCCTTAATTAAATTTTGCATGTTGTCATGGTAATCGCTTTATAGCAAGGAATTACATATTTAAGGAAATGAAAACGCATCTTCTTCGAGAAGTCTGCTGCAAGGACGCATTCGCGCACATGTTGGAGTCGCCTGTTCTCATGATGGTTCTAGAATCCCCAGGCGTGTTGTGGAACGCAACACGCCCCATCATGCCAGAAAACGCCGCGAAATATTGCATCAAGATCCTTCTAAGACGTTCCGGTCATCTTGGGAGCCTGTGCCATTCGCTGGTAGGCCACGCCCCCAGATCTCCGTATATATACGACTGACGAAGTAGGAGATATCAGATCATCAGTGAGAGATCAGTAGAGATCAGCAGAGATCATCAGAGAGAGATAAGAGAAGACGGAACAAACGAAGGATAAGAGAGGAAATCGGCGCACGAGAGTTTGGTCGGATTCGAGTCAAGTCGTCTAGTTAGAGAGAACGACAGAGGTATTTTGATGTTGAGCAAGCCTTCAGAGAAGAAACGTACTACAAGTGCGTTTTGAGGAGTAACCTGCCTTCGAGTATCAAGAATAGACTTTGTTTTCTGCAATACGGTGTCAAGATGTCCGAAGTTATAGTTCTCCTTTGTGAAGCCGTCGCTTCGAGGATTGATTTCCGACAGCTGTGAAACTTGCCAGCAAGTATTTTCTTTACCTCACTGTTTCCCCAGTTCATGCAGTGTATGATTTTACTTTTTTTACGTAAATAGGAGAAACAATTCTGCATTTATCTTTGTTAGTAAGCTTGTAAATAAACCTTTGTTCTGTTTGTGTATCTTTCTATATTCGTATCTCCAGTTTCAACTGTTGGTGTTGAATTCTATTTGTTTATTTTAATATCGAACTTGAGGCGAACCTCTCGGGGTTCGAGACACATGTGTATGTGTGTACATATACGTATATACCTTATATATATATATATATATATATATATATATATATCCTATATATATATATAGATATATATATATATATATATATATATATATACTATATATATATATATATATATATAATATATATATATCTATATATATATATATATATATATATATATATATATATATATATATATATATATATATATATATATATATAAGGTATATACGTATATGTACACACATACACATATGTCTCGAACCCCGAGAGGTTCGCCTCAGGTTCGATTGTGAATTAAAGCAAATAGCTGGACAGTACGCTTATACATGTCCACTTTGAGGATTAACCTTAACTTCGAGGTTAATCCTGAAAATGTACCTTTTTAGATTAGGGATAAATACCTCCTTTGGTAAGATGGGAAACGTGTCAACGCCGCTAAAATATAGGAAAGTCTCAACCTTCTGTAGCTAGAGTATAGACTATATCATCATTTGGAAGTTGAGTTTGTAAGCTCATTTCACTGTATAAATACATTTATCGGACACCATGATGTTATAACGACCCATTTAATTGAAAGAGGTTAGGCACGGATAACGTAATACTAAGTACATATGTTATTAGGTGTCTAAAAACCTTAAAAGTTTATGATGTAATTTGGTCATATTAGACTTACAGAATTCCGGGCATAAGTAAAACTGGAAATTGGAATATGTATAGGCATGGCGATGTTTTATAAGTAATTTTTATATCAAAGCTAAAGAAATACTAAACTTATAACACTGCAATTCTAATGATGTCTAAATTAACTGATTTTTTTTATTATAGGGATTCAGGCATATTAAAAATGTCATGTTTTTTAACATACAACAAAACGGGGAACATTATTCAGTCAACGTCTGATGGAGGAACTAAAATAAATAAAGAAATAAATAATTATATAGTTAAATCAATAAAATAAGATCAACAATAAAAAAATTATTAAATTGGTAAATTAATAATTATATAAATAAATCAATAAAATAAGATCACCAGTTTATAAAAAATAAGAATACTTACAGAAAGTGGAAGATTTTCGTAGCGGGCTGTATTCTCAGGGTACCTTCCACTTACCTCTTAAAATACGAAAGGTAATGAGCATCACCAGGGAGGCAAGAAAGGAGGCTAATCAGAAGCGTAGTAGCAATAAAAAAAATTACTGTTCCCAATAAACTAAAGGCTCTAGATACAGTCCTGATGGGTGTTATAGGGTCTCTTGAGAAAAGGATTACCTCTTTAGCAGCTCTAGGTAATGCTCACGGGAGAATGCAAATGGAGATACCTGGGACTGAAAAATACTAAGAATTAATGAGGAGATAAAAAAAAATACGGGATCTTCCATTAGGTATATTGCCTCTGTTTTATTACTGCCCTGGGAGGGTATCTCGTTCTTAAATCCATAGCAATTTTTGGGAAATGCCTGATTGATTTAATTTCTGTAAATGTAATTCATAAATGTTGCTTTAAGAAATTTTCAAGTACATACTATCAAATGAAACAAGTGTAGTAGTTATATTTTCTTTTGATTTTGGTATATTTCATCATGGTTTCTGTGATCGTTGATACACTTAGAAGACATTGACATACTAATATCTGTATTTTGAGAATTTTCCACTTGTAAATTATACAAATAATTTTTATTAACTCAGAACATTAATAAAGTCAACATGTTGCGTTTCTGATTTCAATGAATCATGATTGTAATCATTTGTTAAGTGGTTATGCAATTATTGTGCTCAGCCATGATACAACGAAGTTATAAAATGTAAAACAACATTTACAGTTTGATATATTCATCATACCAACCATGTCACTTATTAGGGAGAATATTTTGTTCTTAGAAAAGTACTCTAGTCGTTTTTATTTTTCTGTAAAAGAAAACTATTGAGATCGCTATTTGTCTGTAAGTCTACACTTTTTCTGTCCGTTCTCAGGTCTTAGGTATGTTGGTCATCCACCCGCCAATCATCAAACATACCATATTGCACCCCTGTAGCCTTAGTAGTTTTTATTTTATTTAAGGTTAGATTTAGTCATGATCATAACATCTGGCACCGCTATGGGTGCCAAAAAAAAAAAAAAAAAAAAAAAAAACACACAGCCACCACCGGGCCATGTCTGAAAGTTACATGGACTGCGACTGAGAATTTCATACAGCATTAAATGGTGTACGGAAAAGTCGATTTTCTGCTCAATTTGTACTTTTTATTAATTTGGTGCCAAGTGTTTCAGCTGTCACGTGTGAGATGAAACTTAAGCATCATTATATTCGTAATATTTCTAAAATCCTTATTCTCAGAATCTATAATTCCTCGATTAAGAATGATTTCATATCCATCTTTCCCTTGCCATGCGTTTGTGTTCATAATCTCATATTTGATTTGATTTTAGAAATTAAAAGCTGTGAGCCAAGTCCAGATTGTTCCAAACAGCAGGTTTTTGATATCTTGAATACAATAGCGTTTCATTTCATTTTTTTTAATAAGTCAATTAAGAATCAGCAATTTCAATATCATTAGTGGGATGTCGGTGGACTTTTATTTCTTTAAGTAATTGTAACGTGAGTGAGATTTTTATGAATAAGATAATGGTCGAAACCATTAGAATCGTTTGTATATAAAATTATGAGTCTTCGACCCGTTTCTTCTTACAGCCTTCGAAAGCAAATGAAAAGGGAATATTCAACAAGGATGAGCTGCATCTTTAATGATGTATTTTTACTTCATTTGAAGAACGCAGTGATAAAATACAGTTTTGAAAGTAAATCATTAAGATTATTATAACTTAAAGTCGTAATATCACTGAATATGAATAACTGAAAGTATATGTTAGAGCAGATTTCATTGTTCATAAGTAAAATCTAACGTTATGAGAAATAAAATGTGATAAATTATGTTGCAATACAGTGAATGTTTTATGAGAAATGTAAGAGTTAACAATACTCGTTAGCTTTATCGCTGAACTCAAACACCCACAAACATTTAACAGAGAATCTGTTAATTTTAAATACTATTCTATGGAAAATAATTTGAAAATGCTAATTGCTGGTGTTTAAAAAAAAGAAGAAGGAAAAAAATTTTGATATAAAGTAACAGTCTGTTTGGATTAAATGTAAAAAAAATAATCGTTAACTGAAAGCGAGGATTTGCAAATAAAACTTAATTATTATTTATATATTACATAAAAGGTTTCAAATATTGTAAAGGAGATGCAGATTTGCAGGGGAGGTTTTATACAACACCATATGGATCATTATATTTCTTTTGCATATTTCTTTTTCTCACTGGGGTTTGGGATTAACAGGCCAAAAACAGGGAATTAAGTTGCCTAATTACATCGGCTTTTATTAATCTGATATATCATACATAAGATTATATCTAAATACCGAGGATTTAGAATAACAATTTCTATCATTTGTTGTATGAACAAAATCTTTTCCAGTTTAATTCTGCTTCTCTGAAGCCTGTAAACTGAATATCTTTCTCAATACAGAAATAACAACTATAGTATATCCACATCAACCGTGCATCTGATGGCTAGGCCAGTCCCTTATGACGCTCCTGATTGGCTGTTGATAAGTCAATCACAGGGCTGGAAATTCTGTCTTTCGAGAGAGTTCACATAGACTGGATATATGTTCTACCTCTCCTGAGGGATACTTTTGAAAAACGTATCCCTTAGGAGAGGTGGAACTTACATCCTGCCTATGTGAACTCTCTCAAGAGACTGAGAGCGTCGTAGGGGACTCTCCTAGACATCAAGTGCACAGTTGATGAGAATCTACTATATTAAGGTATGTTTGTTTTTCGATGAACTAATTTTACATGTTTCCATACATATACAAAAAGAGAAGGAAATATATAGATAGACGTACATATATTGGCAAATTATAAATGAAAAATACCTATAGTTTTAAAAGTAAAATTATGGTTAGTATATTAGAAAATATCTAATAAAATTTTTCTAATAAGTAATGTTAAATATATTTTATTAAACTTTGTTATTCCCCCAATTAGTATTATGTTCGTTGCCTTTTAAAATGTAAAGAAGTAAATAAAAATAATACAAAATTATTAACGTCAAAGTTAATGGACAAACTTGAAGTCCACTCGAAAGCTAGGAAAAAAATTGATAACTGTTAATTCAGAATTATATAATATAAATTTGCAATATTCATGAATAATAACGATTGGACGTATGTACTGAACTCAGACTTTAGAGTGTATATATATAAAAAGACAACATAATGGAGAAATATGAGAAAAAATGATTTTACCTGACTATAACCGTTATATAGGAATTATACGAGTTTACAATAGTCGTTAACATCATCGGTGAACACAAACAACAATAAAACCTTTAATTGAATATCTGGTTTATTTTATAATTTAATTTTTCATAAAAAAAAAGGGTTTTCCTTTCATCGCTGACCCGATTTATCATTTTCATTTCAAATTGTCTACTGCGGGTGTATAATTGGAAAAAATGTTAAATAACAAAAAGGATCTTTTGATTCAGATGTATTAGTCATAAGTCAAAATATTAGTAGTAGTTTGAATTTTTTAAAGTATACATAATTAAAAAAGATAACTGACTTTCAGAATGATTCACTTATTAATGAGTAAAGTTGTACATGACACACTTTATCGCTCGTATATTTTCATTGTAATTGTATTTGTCTATATGTTTCAATAGAACATTCATAGTAAGCGTTATAAGAAAACTACTATTTATCTTATTTTTAATTCTGGGCTCTGGTTTAGTACACCAAAATAAACACTCTTAATAATTCAAATTAATATTTAAGAAGAAATTAATGTGAATTGTTCTTAAGAGAAATTACCGTTCATTAACGAGTAAATAGGCATACAATGTTTTCCAGCTCATTTACGAGCAAAATCTTAAATTTTCACGTTATTGTATCTTTATCTCCATCGTATTTACTCAGATTGGACAATACTAATCGGATGGTATCATTGGAGTTGCTGGTTGGTGAGGAAGTAGGATAAAACTAGCTAGTTTGCAAGGTGTAGCCTGACAACGTTACTCTTTAGGTACATACAGTTAGTGCTGAAGTTCATATTGTAATATATGCCTACATTTCTCACGTTTACACTGCTTTCCATAACACTCACTTAATAATGATATTATTTTGGTCATGGTTTGCTGGTATTTAATTTATACTAAACTCAGGTAACTCCATAAGGTTCATTAGGTACTAAGGGTTTTACCATTGACATTTGTGACCTAGTTGATAGCAAACTTGTCTCTCACCAAAAAGACCCTGTTAAAATGTGTTGATTTCCATCACATTCACTAAGAGGGAAGTAATCAAAACAGCAAGTAACAACAAAAGACATAAGCACTATCATTTAGGTGCTAGTTAGTGAAGTTAGGTGCAACTTACTGTTATGAAAGATATACTGTCATTGTAACTAAGCAGGTAGCGTAATCACATTGTCTAACTTCTTTTATGACCTCTGAGCCAGATATATAAATCCCATTCTTCTTTCACCTAAGCGGACACTGGGTTTGGTCATGAAATTCATTTGTATATTTTGCATGCTAATTTGAGAGGATTACTAATAATTATAATAATAATAATATACAGGGAGTAGACACTCCTTCAAATAAGTTCCGTTAAAAAGGATGACCGCCCAGGTCCTCGTCAACAACAGACATCCAAATAGAGATTCTCAATGAAGAGATGATCAGATGGAGCTTCAACAAATGGTTCCAGCAGGAACCCCGGCCTGATGCCCCCGAGTTCATTAAGATTTTCTATAAGGGAAATTTTCATTAAAAAAATATAAAAATGATGAACGAGCCCTCAAAAACAACGTTGAGGAGGATGTCAGCTCCACCGACCACAATAAGATGATTTGTCTGGATATTTTCTACAAAAAGTAAGAACACTAGCAGCCTGATCATGCACAATAATCCAGCCGCCCCCCTGCAGGATCCCTTGAAGAAGACTAATGTGGTGTACCGTTACTCGTGCCCAGTCCGATGATGACTTGGCTCATACATCGGGATGACCACCATATGCTTCTCCAAGCAGATTTCCTGTCATGCTCAAAAAGGACCTATCTACAACCATGCCAGGACTACCCACAACCAGAGGATCCGAAGAACAGACGTCATACCAAACTTGGAAATCATTGATCAGACCACAGACCACCGCTGCCTGCCCATCCTGGAAGCGTTACACATAAGGAAAGAAAAACCCAGCGTGAATATTAAACAGGAAATCTTTCTTCTAGGACCCTACTGCTGCATGGAGGGCAACAGTGAGTGGGCCCCAGAACCAGCGGCCACTGCAACGAGACAGTAGGCTTCACCCAAGACCTGCTCAGCCAATGAGAATTCAGCCTTCTGTGTAGGACCACTATGAATACAACCACACTCGACCCGTTTCTCTAGTTCATCCATAAAACCGTCCTGAAGATGACCAGCGAGGTGGTTGAAACCTGTAGACAGTAACAAGAAGCAGTGATACCAGCATTCCAGCCGAAATTCAAAACAATGAACCACCCCCGAACCTGACCACGGATCCATACCAAACCGAAGACCAGACAACGAACCCTTGCCTGAATCACCGAATTTTATTGCTGAATCGAGTAATTCCTGCATCCCAGCTATCCTTTTTCCAATATAAACACCAGCCATTTATTGTCTGACATCGAAGAGCCAGAAAAGTGAATAATTAGAAAATAGAAAAAATCCTATACAAGATTAATTCGTTGAATACAGCCATCCTTTTTAACAGAATAATAATAACAATAATAGTATTAGAGGAAACCTATTCACTTAGAATAAGCAAACAGGGGCCACTGACTTGAAATTCAAGATTCCAAAGAATGTTGGTTCCAACATCCCACTGCAGACCCCACACTACAGCAGTAACTGATCATGATACGGAGCCAGGGATGTAAGCATGTTGTATTTATACCCCCTAATGGGCTTATATAGTTTTCATTGGTTTTTCGATTGGATGTTGAGACTGGGGAGCTCTTTCTATGGGCCACGAGCAGGATGATTTTTCTGGGAGAATTTTGCTGAGCGTGAGAAGTGCTGATTGGCTGGTGCCAGATCCCAGGAGTCCTGCACTTAATGCGTGAAGTAGAGGGCAGCAGAAGAATTATCCCAGGGAAGCACATTTATCACAGGAAGTGTTGGTCGCTGGTGCTGTCAAGGATCTCTCTTTTTTCCCTTCTTTTTTTCTTATAATTTGCTGGTGTTGGAGGGCACTGCTAATTCCCATCATGTAGTGCTAGCAGTCCACCCCTTTATGAAGGTGTATGATGATCCTCTTGGAGTGATGAGTCATTGTCCTACTGATGTAAGAACTGTAGCTTTCATTCATTGGATCATTACCTGTTAGTATAGAGCAGTTTAATGCTTATCCTATTTTTGTCAGGGGCATGGTTTCTTATTGGTTACAACGTGTTCTAGCTCATCAGAAACGGTATTCCAGAAAGAAAAGTGTGTGAGAGCATGGCGAACCATAATGACTCAGATCATGATGTTGGCTGGCCTGTAGTGGACCTTTGTCTGGAAGCCTTGTTGAGTGCTGTGTGCACAGAGCCTTGTTGAGTGCTGTGTACACAGAGCCTTGGGGAGTGCTGGCAACACAGATCTCGAAAAAGGGAATGATGCCATCTATGGTTCTCTCTCATGTGTAGCATAGAATCAGTTCTTCAAGTGTTCTCTTAAGAATCTCCACCTCATTTTCACTGGTGACTTTGGCAAAGAGGATATCAACATATTAAGCGTATACTACTGGTCTGGGGATCCAGCTGAGGACATACTGCCAAACAGCTCCTATATAAAAGTTGTGATAACACAAAGGGAGAAGCCACAACTACTCCATCAATCTGCATCAATATCTTCCCACATTGATGATCGAATGGGCCCTTCTTAATACTAATCTCCAGCAGATACTGGAGAGATGTATCCAGAATGTTCAGTGTCAGAGTAGTCTTGGCTGTGTAGATCCTGTTTTGGATCATCTATCATTTCATACATGGGCACGTTAGTGGGGACACTCTCTACATCTAACAATGTGATGATACCCTTGGAAAGGGCTGCACAAAGCCTGTCAAGAAGCTATTGATAAGCCTAGTTAGTAGGTTAGTATGGTAGCTACAGCACCTTTAATGGTTTCCTTTATGAAGCTTTCCTCTCTGGTAGAAAAATCTTAAGGAATAAATGAACCTTGTTATGTACTTCCTGCTATAAAGAAACTCAATTGTGAAATTGTAGTATAAACTCACTGGTATTCAAACGACTATTCTTTTTAATAAAGCTTGCTTATAAAAAGGTCATGTTTCGAAATAATAATAATAATAATAATAATAATAATAATAATAATAATATAATAATTTAAAAAATAATAATAATAATAATATAATAATAATAATAAATAAGCATAAAAAAATAATAATAATAAAGAGATTTATCTTAAAACTAGGAAGTATTAATTTCTATCAGTCATACTAGAAAGGAAATATTTCATAATTTTATATTGATAAAATTTGCATAAATCATGTGTTTATGATATTATAACGCTGTACAGAAAAAACTCGAATTGCAACGGAGACACCTCGGCGCATTTTTTTTACTTGTTTTTATTTGGCCTGTTATAGCCTTTGAGAGGTACAAAGAACCGGTATTGAAAGGATATATGTAACACATTCCTTCTGTCCTATATGTGATTAATTTTTTTTAAATGCTAACAACAAATGATTTTGCAAAATAATAAGTTTCTTGTTTTTATCTCTCTTCTATAATATTTATGCATATATATATATATATATATATATATATATATATATATATATATATAATAATAGAAGAGAGATAAAAACATGAAACATATTATTTTGCAAAATCATTTATTGATAGCATTTTTCCATTTAATCACATATAAGACAGAAGGAATGTGTTACATAAATCCTTTCCATACCGGTTCTTCGTACCTCTCAAAGGCTATAACAGGCTAAATAAAAACAAGTAAAAATATACATATATATATATATAGTATTATATATATATATATATATATATAT
>NC_061108.1:87286687-87301687 GCF_015104395.2 Macrobrachium nipponense
AGGAACCTGCAAAAACTAGATGCCGAAGTATCTCCAGGACTCATGCAGAAGAGTGTGTTCCTAGAAACACCACACATGGTGAGAGAAGTGATGGACTCTTTAGGAGGCAGGATGCAACCCGGAACCGCACACTATAAAAACCACCCAGTCTAATAGGATGACTGTGATAAATAAATAATAATAATAGTAATAATAATAATTCATGATTTGACACTTTGTTTTAGATTTTGTCATTTGAAGCTGAAAATGTTTTGGCGATAAAAAACTTTACAATTTCATTTTAGTTCTACAGTAAAAATCCAAAAATAGATTCACGCAATTTCAGAGCTTCAACCAATATGGTATGTATGTAGTTAGGGCAATAAACTTTGATATGAGTTGGAAAGGTAGCTCCTCCTTATGAATGAATTATCACAAAAGAAAATGCGTAGGAGTTTTACTGTTTCTTTGTAAAATTTGGCTTATTAGTATTGATATTCTCACTGGTACTTTTTCATCATTTGCTCGTTTTTATGTGACTGCATCACGTGGGTTGGGGGTGGTGTCTGAAGCATTTATTTTATTCTTGGCAAAGCAAGTGATACTACAGCTTGTATGTGGCATCTCCTCCACTCATCTTTGAATTAGCTTTGAAATTACTTTCCAGAATTTAGTCTTATTTTGCTGAATAAGGCTTTCATTCAAATTTTTTGTCATTGCTTTGTTTAGTGTTTAAATTGCATCTTCTCCCTCACTCAAAAGTCATTTTCTGTAAGGTCTGAGATGGTTTGTCAGTTGCTAAGATTCTCATCTGATAAGCCAGATGCGTTTGGAGTAACTCCTTTTTTGTGGTCTTTCTACCTAGATATTATCAAAAACTGGGCTGGAGTTATTGAGTTATCATTTTTAATTTTGTTTCATTGTGGGTTTTACGTCTTCACCTAAATTATACCGTAGTTGGATGAAGGGATATGTCCTTTTTGCTTTGGAATGGACTAAGTTGGGAGATTTGTTTCATCATGCTGCTCTGAAGATGAAGGCAAAATTTTCTCTAGTTTGCTTCCCGTTTTGATTCCACATCCATTATTTGAAATGCCCCGAACCTATCCTAATTATTCTTCCCATATTATTTGAATAGTGTGTAGTCTGTATAACTTCCAAATATTCTTGAGAGCCCTTGTTATCGCTCGAGCAGGCAATACTTGTCAGTTCAGATGAAGCTGTGTGATGACTGGTAATTCTGATGCTCAACTAGATTTTCAGATGACATATAATTACATGCTGAGCAGCATGGCAGTGAATGTCACTAGCTTTTGTGATGAGCAACATAAACTCTTTTTATTTGTGTCCCTAGCATAACTTTGCCATAGCCGATGGTTTTCAAGGGCCAGAGACTCATCCACAATATTACCTGCGGAATCACCTGTGTCACAAGATTATTGTAGGAATTTGGCCGCAAAGGTTTTGTGGTTCACGAGCCATTGGAGCATATTGTAGGCAAAATGAGGTCATCTACTATATCACTGTATCATTATCAGTCATCATCAAGGGCAATATTTGACTTTTCATATCAGATAATTTTTTCCCATAATTCTAGCCAGTTCACTTCAATACAGATTTTTTTAGCCAAGGGTAGCACTATAGGCCTGTAAAGAGGCACTGGCAGGGTACAACACATCACTTCCCAGTGTGTCACCCTTTTGTTACACTTCTCCCACTTTTCCCATGATCTCTTTGTGGACTTTGTAACAGATCTCATTGGATGAAACAGAATTTTGTGAGATGCATGAAACCTGGGAAGCGATATTACTTGTAATTTTACCTTCCTCTCTTCCCATCAGAACCCAAGAAGGCATAGTACAACCTGTATCCCTATAAACCTCCAGTATTTCTTAGTATATTCCAAGTACCAGAATAGGGAGCAACAACAACATCATCCCTTTTGAGGAAGACAGATTGCCTTTGGCCAGTTAGGAAAAGGCAGCTTCTTGAATATCCAGTAAGGGCACAGGAAGAGGTGGGTATCAATATGGTTTGCCAAGTTGGGGGTCGCCTTCTACAACACCACATGCAAGGGAAGTCATCCCATTGGGAATCCAACATTTCGTCTAATGGGCTGGGGTAGCAATGGTACTATTCCCTCTTATCACCCATGGAGAAGTATGTACAAAAGGCTCTTTTACAAAAGGACTCGTCTGAATGGATAATTATCTCGCACTGTTAAAGTTGAACAAGAGGGAGTTCAAGTGGTGACTCTACTTTGGAACCCACCTGAGAAAAATCTTACTAAACCTGCGATTGGTAAACAATAGACTTTAGTCAAAATATTTCCTTATTAAATGAGACAAGCTCTGCCTCACACTCAATGTAGGTTTTGTGTGGCTGCGATTCAGAGGAATACACTTGTGAGCTTGTTATCTCCTCCTAGCAAGACAAGCCTGAATAAGGAAATATCTGGTCCATAATGTCCCCTTGACGAATGGAATGAATTTTAGGCCTATTACAGTTGATCAAACCATAACCCAAGAACATGATCAGAGTATGGCTCTCAAATTCCTGTATCAGGTTTCAAGACAGCATCGACCCATGAAAACAGCTGTTTGGAAAGAAACTCCAGCCTGGCCAAGGAAGGGTGCTCTTACCATAAAGGTTGTTCTGGCTTCCCCTGCCGTGTAAGTAGTCCTCCTTGAGAAGTTGGGAGGCCATTGGATGACTCATAAGTTACCTAGAAGATGGTCTTTTGTTCTTAGGAAGTGTTACTTCAATTTCTTGGAACTGCTGGCTGTCTTACTAGCTCTCAGAAAATTGAAGCATCCAAAGAGGACCCATGCAATATTGATCCTAGATAGTGTGACATGTATAAGGAAGCACAGCTCCTTTCAATGCAATCATACTGTCTATCCTACGAATGGCTTTGGAAATGAAGTGGCGCTTGTCATTAATCCACATCACAGGGTCACTCACTGTGACATATGACTTTATGACTACCTGTTGAGACAGACAACATTTTCAAGAGAGTAGATGTTTGATAAAACCTCATTCTAAGTGATTACCAACCTATTATATGAGAGAACCATAGTTTCCAGTGTCTGTCTCCAAACCTGGATAATCAGGCAATAGCAAGACACACATTCTTACAGAACTAGAGCATGTTGTCCCAGTTTTCTTAGAGGAGCAGTTTGTTACCCTTCAACTGAAGTGCCTACCTAGTGGCCACAAATTGGGCAACAATCATTGGTTCATTTCATTAGAACAATGGGGAAGGATATTAATGCCTCTGCCATTCAGCGTTCTTTCCTGACAGTAATAAGAAAAGTGTCTGCACACCTCTTTTTACAGAGCTGTGATCTTCACGTATGTATTTACAAATATATTAAACCATGAAAATTATGCGTCTAACATTATTCTCAAGTGTAGAAAATATAAAGTTCATCTATTTGGCACTATCATTCCATATAGCACTTGTGTTGAATTACTTCCTGTCAAAATTATGTTCCAAATTAATAGAATAAAATCCAAGTACAAATACGAACACGTGAAACCATAAATCATCTCTAAGATCAAAATAGCAATTTCAAATCCACCACCCCTTCACCCGCGATCTCTCTCTCTCTCTCTCTCTCTCTCTCTCTCTCTCTCTCTCTCTCTCTCTCTCTCTCTCTCTCTCTCTCTCTCTCTCTCTGTTTGATTTAACTGAAATACTTTTCCTGCTAGAGGTAATTTAAGGTAACATTTCCGCCGAGTATCAAGATCCTTAATAAAATTACATGGAGAGAGAGAGAGAGAGAGAGAGAGAGAGAGAGAGAGGAGAGAGAGAGAGAGAGATCGGGGGTGAAGGGGTAGTGGATTTCAAATTGCTATTTTGTTTTTAGAGATGATTTATGGTTTCACGTGTTCGTATTCGTACGTGCATTGGCGCACTGACACAGCTATATGGGCTTCCTTATTATTATTATTATTATTATTATTATTATTATTATTATTATTATTATTATTATTATTATTATTATTACTGAAAAGGGGAATCTAACAGATTCCCGAAAGCTAACTGTACAAATTTATCTATAAATATATCTACATATATATAACTGTGGATTTGTTTCTCCATTATTATTATTATTATTATTATTATTATTATTATTATTTCTGGAACCTTTTATTCTGAATTTGTTTTGCTGTGAAGTACAGTCAAAGTTTTGAACAGCCCTTCGCCAATTGCCCTGAATAAATATTGAACATCATTTTAATTTCCCTTTGTTTTATGTTTTAAGAAACCAGTATAATGTCAAATATATTTTATGCATCAATAGAAACTCCTGAAAAAAGACAGAAACGTGTTCTTTTGGAATGTTGGAACTAGAAGAGAAAAGGGGAAGCTGGAACAGTCTTACAGGTAGCGTCGTAGTGTTAACGTTTCCAAAAATGCTTTTGTGTCAAAAGGTTTCCCTCAGAAAGACCCGGTTCAAAGTAAAATCATTTTGTGTATTTTTCCGTCCAATTTAGCTTTATAAAACAAAAACTAATATCTTAAAAGGAGAAATATTTCGTTTCCTTTTCGTTCTTAAGCACAATCATGTTGTAAGACACCGTTATCCCGTCGTATCAGTTTATTACAAAGTAGACTGAGTATGTTTGACAATTGGGTGAATTTATTTGTCTTTCATGCTGTTTAATAAGGGTAACTTTCCAAATGTTGAACATTGTCTTGATATATGAAATTTTATCGTTTTTTGCTTTCGGTTGTTGCTAGCTGAAACTTTCCTGGTATATTTAGGTCCTCTTGCACTAGTCCTCTGCCATCCACTCGTTTATCCATTAGCATCGCAGCCTTCGTTAAGTTTTTAATTTGTAGTCATTGTGGCACCAAAATTGACCATTTCAACCGTGTTTTCAAATCTGGTGTATGTAAGATATCCCAACTATCTGTGGTATAAAGCAACCCATTAGGTCAATCTTCGAGGTTTTTAAAGTGTGCTCCTCTAAGGTTTTGTCAGTTCCTTTTAGTTGAATTACATGTCTGTGGATTAAACTCTACGGATCTTGGTTAGTTGTGGCTTGCCTTGTTTTTGGATGGCAGCTCGGGGTTCTTATTTGTACAAACAATGTTTAGATAGCTACCTTGGTAGTTTTTATTTTAATTTTTTTATTTATTTTTTTTAAGAGTCAGGCAGTTTCCCAAGTGGAAATGGTAAATATCATTGATGAATCTCCAGCGATTCCTCATGACCTAAAGAAAGTAATATATTTATGAACTTTGGTTTCTAGTGAAATTAGATGCGCTAGTTTCTTTGTATAGGATTAAGTTAGTGAATCCTCGTTATTGGTCACATTCATCAAGCGGTATTCTCCCACTGACACCCATCTAGTACAATTCCGGGATGTTTAAGTCCTCAGGCGAGGCTACTTTTACTCAGGGTGAAGTCATTTAATTTTTTGCAAGTTTCCTATAAATTCGAAATGCTTTATTCATTTTTATGTACCTTCAATCGATTACGTACAATCATGAAATAAGGAGGGTATTATGTTAAGGACTATAAGAACCGAAATCACTTTCTCCCCTTCCCCTCTCGTTTTTTAACAAGGAATCTTTAGTGTTATTGTATTTTCACTTCAAAGAAGGAATAAACCTCCAAAAAGACACTACTGATCCATTCGCAGTCATAAACTGGTAGGTGGATAAATAGCCAGCGAGATAGAATACTGAAAGACAAAAAGGTACACTATTCGAAAAGAAGAAAAATTAATCGGAAATGCTAAAGATACAGACTGAAGATATAGTTAACAAAATGCAGAGCTAGACTTTATTTGGTAACAACCATCACATAATCCAACCACTAGTCTTCCCTTACCATCCCCATTGAGTACACCCAGACTAGTTTGCATTTGACAGTGATTGGCAGAAAGGTTAACCTTGTCATAGACTAAGTTGTTTTAAGTTATTAGTATACACATGGCCATGCCAGATAACCCCATCATGAGCAAGTGTGCTTATGATTTCCCGATTTAATCCTGATTTTACCTGTGAAAGGGATAGGTGAACAGTCATATGTATTAACTTGATTTCCTAATTTATCAGAAGAGGGCACACCGTGAGGTGGGGATCGAATCCCCGTGACTGGACGTACCCACCACCTGCTTCATTTTACAGGATGTTTGGTTTTAGGTTTAGTCCACAAGGCATTAGGAAATGAAACTAGTTTATTTTGACCTTGACATACACTGTGTTATCAAAACACGAATGGTTAATATAAACTCGTGGATCTAATAATATACGTTATGTGAAGCTTTTACTAAAAGGTGTAACCAAATTATTCAATTAGTGACTATATGAATTATTTGCGAAAAATAAGAGAAATTTTTTTAATCCTTTTATTTAAATTTGATCGCCCTTCTAAAATTTGAAGGAACTGCACGATGGCCAACAAAGTATGTGCTAGGTCCCACAAAATAAGAGGTAAATGATGCTAACTTTTGGCATATAAAATTGTATCGGTTTTATAATATTTTTACAAATATTTGTTATCCCTTAAGTCACCCCTTCTATCAAGTCTTTCAAAACAGGCCCAATTTATCAGCTACAGTTTAGTTTTTTCGAACGCTTGTTATTCTTCCATGACAGTCTATTGAGTGGGTGCCTGTGGTTTAATCACATTCTCCGTGTTTTGGGCAATATATTGATCAGACAAGGTACCGTATATTCAGTGTCCTGTTCACAGCCTTCTTGCTTCTTGACTCCGTTAACCAACATTTCCCCGTGCTTTTGTGTATTCATACCTTTTGTGACTTAATATGCTGCACTATCCGTTTTACCCGACCAAAAAAAGAGCTTGCGTGAATTGAAAATGGGTAAAGTGGGCGCTGCTATATTGTGGTATGGGCTCGCTAGATCTCGCCGACGTGTCACACAGGGCTCCCACTTTTAGGGAATTATCCCTAGGGACTTTTAAGGACGTTGGGGATAATTTAGGGATTTCTGAAAATTTATGGAATCTAGGGAATTTGTTTATATCTATACCTTTTAAATGGGAATAGCTCTAAGGAAAAAGTTAATGCATACTAAACTTTGAGAGTCAATTGATATACCACATTTAACCTCTTAATACCAACACATGTCCTCTGCTACTACAGTCGCTGTAGTTTTATTGATTTCAATGCTGCTATGTTTCAATCTGGCGGCTCCGTACCAAGATTTCTTAATATTCCTGATGAATTCTGAACCACCATAGTGTACAGAAAATACGAAACCAATCCCCAGCTAACAACGTGCAATATTCAAAAAGTGTTATATCAGCAGAGAGTAAACAGGAAGTCTTGTCTCGGTGTTTTCACAAATGTCCAGTAGATGCCTTAAGAACCTGTACAGTAATTGATCATACGTATCTGCAGAAAGTTTACGTATCTGCAGAAAGTTAGGTCATAATTTGTTTGTCATCCAAGTCATTTTGTGACTTTAAAACAGTTGAGGAAAGTTGATGCACTTAGGAGCATGTTTCCTCAGTTTACCATAATTAAATACTTAAGACCATTAATATCTAAAAATGTTTTTTCCAGATTCTAACTTAGTAGTTAACTACTATTAACAGGTGGTGGAATGCCCCATTTATTGGTCATACGTATATTGTTGGCTGCCAGGCCGGAGCTCCACCAAATGACTTAATTGACAGTTTGATACTTTTTTCATAAAAATTCAGTTGGGCAATATTTAACTCTTATTGCATATACATGAAGCAAGGTTTCTCAACTAGAGCTTCCGAAAATGATTAATGCTTTAAAGGGGCTGAAGGAAATGTCTAAGACATAATATATCGAATGGCTGAGTATACGAGTAAAACCTCATAGGATTTTTTTATAAATTGTTTAAAGAGGATACTCAGCCCTTGGACTGCAGTTTCGTGCATTTCGAATTCCTGTGTAATAAGGAATGATTCAGGTCTGACAACAACGTACTTCCAGATAAGCCCCAAGTGAACGTAAATGACTGGCGCGCAATAGGTTGTTCGTAGCGTTAGGCTTAGTATTGTTTAAGTGATTTCTGGAATCTCTCTCTCTCTCTCTCTCTCTCTCTCTCTCTCTCTCTCTCTCTCTCTCTTTCTGTATGTATGTATGTGTGTGTGTCCCCCGTACGAAATTAGTCGATTTTAATTTAGTTCAATTTTGATAATTATGGCCTGCAGTGGTATAACAATAGCCACTTTTGAGTTGCATTCGTAACTATTGTTGAAAAAAACCTTCTTTGTTTGCTTTATAATATGTAAAGCTTAGAGTAACCAGTTAATTTCCTGTGGATTTTATGGTTCGATTTAAGTTTGAGAACTCTTTAAGTACAGTAATCATAGCCTATAGATGCGACTGCCCTATTGGGAAAACTGCAACTCTTTCAGGAATAGCACGACTTAGCAGCTTATCGAAAGTAATGACTACTTTATCATATGTTACATTTCATCACGTGGCTCACATGGTATCCGTATATTAAAGTTTAAATTACGTCAAAAGTAACATACCTCTCATAAGAATATTAAATCTCTAGCGAGTTTCAGAGTTTCTTATAGTTAACTGTCAAATGTCTTTTGTGTAGAATGAGAAATATATGCGTGAAACATATTTTGTAATTTATAGAGTTTAAGTTTCCATAATTTAGTTTCTCGTTTTCATTATTGGTATTAAGTAAAGCAAGAAATATGTAATCGTGCACATTGAAGAAAGCAGTGAAGAAAGCCAGTACTAGTTAACTAGTACTGGAATAAATTGAACACTGATCTAAGGAGACCATCAGAGCCGTGTAATTTAATATAAGGTAAATTCCTGACTACACCCGTGATGTCACCTAAGGTATTGAGATCCGCAAAATTAACTCATGTTAGTAATGTCATAAGTAGATATTACATTGCGAGTAATAACTGATATTTCTGATAGTTGCAATGATTATCCCACACCTTTGCAATAGCGGTATCGCAATGTTGCTCTATCTTTATGATAGTTCGTAAGTTTTTATCTTGGGATGGGTAATCGCAAGAATCTAAAGAATCTAGATATGACATTTGAGACACAGTGCCACCAAACAAGTTTTAACTATTCTCTTCCCTGGCATATCAGTAAAGAGGTGGGCATACCTTGAAATTGTAAATAAACGGTCATTACTTACAGCAGGCCTTTTTTCTCATTGTCCACTCTACCGAAGATTCATTTGGCGTATACTTAGCGGACACATTCGAAGATTTACCCCATTATTCCAAATTAATCGTTCATTCTACACTCCTGTAACAGTCAAATGGTTATGTCTGAATTTCTCGGTAAAGTCTTGATATTATCGGCATTGCTAATATCAAGACGAAACTTATTCTGCCATCCCATGGCTACAAATTTTAGGACTCTAAAACCAACATTCCAAATGCATTTTAGCACAGTAACTTTGAGGTCACTCCAACCCGGCTTCTGCAAAAAAAAAAAAAAAAAAAAAAAAAAACTTATTCAGCGATACAGTTATCAAGTTAGATAATAATTCATTTAGGGTATGTTCTTTGATGGTAATTTCTATAGTTTTTGTTGAAAAGCGTTACATCAAAAAGGTTAAAATGCTATAGTTCTGGATGTCATCCTAAAGGCCATAGCTGTTATTAACGGTAGGAGTAGAGAAGGTTGGGTGTTGAAGACGAAACTTATTCTGCCATCCTATGGCTACAAATTTCAGGACTCTTAAAACATTCCAAATGCATTTTAGCACAGTAACTTTGAGGAGGCCGCTCCAACCCGGTATCTGCAAAAAAAAAAAAAAAAAAAAAACTTAATCAGCGATACTGTTATTATCAAGTTATAGAATAATTCATTTAGGGTATGGTCTTTGATGGTAATTTCTATAGTTATTGTTGGAAAGCGTTACATCAGAAAGGTTAAAATGCCATAGTTCTGGATGTCATCTTCAAGGCCATAGCTGTTAGTTAACGGTAGGGGTAGAGAAGGTTGGGTGTTGAATGGTACTTATACTGGGATGTAATAGTGGGTGTTTGTGAAAAAAAAGTTTAATTCATGACCTTAATATTTTCTTCAATAAAAATTAATTTGTCGATCCAATAAGCAATTACTTTTTCCATGTGATTAATTGGTCTGTGCCACAAGTAGCCAGTAGCCGGAAAAAGTCAATTTGGGTAAGGGAAAATGTCACTGGAAAAAAGTGACATTGTTATGATATTTAGTCTATTATCTATGTTTTTACGGTCATCCCCAACAGGCTTGTATTAACAAGCAGCAAAGGAGGATACATTGATACATATCTTGTTAAAGCCCTTTGAGGTCAAGAACTAGGGAATGTTAATGTGATTTTTTTTATTATTTTTCTGTAACTTTTACATAGAGTCGAGTAGCCAGACCACCAAAATAGGACGACTTGCCAACTAGGTCCTTAACTGTGATTTATTAAGAAGGCTCTGAAGTCAGCATTTTGTAAATCGTCATTGGAAGTCCAATTGTCACTTAAATAACCGAAATGACTCAAATCTACCGACAAAAGGAAGTAAGGAAATTAAGGAACAAATGAAATATACTACCGAGCAATTTTGAACTTTTAAGTTGCAATATGACGTTACTTAAACTTGGACCTAAATTGTTTTACGCATGACGATGCTTAATATTTTAAGTTCAGTTATTCTAATTGTTACTATGCGTTTCCTCTCTCTCTCTCTCTCTCTCTCTCTCTCTCTCTCTCTCTCTCTCTCTCTCTCTCTCTCTCTCTCTCTCTCTCTCTCCGTCAAACTAGATTGAAAAATTTTCCCAGTTATCGTAGTAGATCAAAACTACTAAGTTTTCGCCTCTTGAATCTTAATACAGCTGTATGGAGTCTGATTAACTTGTTGTTTTAGTTGGTCATTTCAAATTTAAGTACAGTTCCCAAGCCATTGTTGAGAAACAGTTTATTGAAGTCGGAAGTCTTTTAACCTGACAAGGTATTTCTAAGAAATTTTATCCAGTCGGTCAATAGTTCTATTGCTTAAGTCTTGTTGACTATCCCTTCTATCTTATCTCAAGATAAATTCTACCTCCTCTTTATAATAGAAATCCTATGTAAAGGTACCATAAAAATCGCTTAATCCCAGTTACAAGTTTTCCTTGTAAAATAAAATAATTATTCCACTTTTTCCCCATTACAAAATGTAGTTATATGATGTGTATTAAAAATTACCTTTATAATTACAGTTTGGTGATGATATTCTTGCTAGTACCAAGGTACTATGGTTGTTTTTTGTGATCAGATGGGCGTAAGTTACTGGATAAAGAGGAGGTGTGGGCAGTTTGGTATTTCGACCTCCCCGCCCATGAAGGCAAAATAACCTCTGGACAGTGAATACCTATAGAGTCTCTATTAGATATGTCCTTCAGTCACATATGTAGTAAACATCCATGGAGGCAAATACATGCTCTACGGTTCTGCAGAAATATTATTGATCTTTTAATTAATGGCACATGGCGGAGAGGTAGTTTCAAAATCTTTTATTATCTACTGTGACAAAACTACGCAATTATTTGTCTTATTATTTTTAATTTAATCTTTTTTTTACATAAATATAAGTTGAGTTTACCTTCAAAATTGGTCTTGAAGACCGCGTTTATTTTTACATGCATTACATTATCTGTCGCTATGAAGTAAGGGATCGCTTTCTAAAAATTCGTATTTTTTCAGGGATTTGCCAAAATCGATTCTCCATATCAAGACCTGAGAGCTCATAGCAAGCTTTACATCCGAAAACTATTTCCTGTATGTACGATTATATCTATTGCTGGAAGTTACTATTGTAAATTATTCGAAAGTAATCCAGTTGTCCAAAATCACTGATTTTTGCAAGTGACATTTACAGCTGATTACTTTTAGTTCCTAAGCTATATATTTAAAGGATTAATCGGTTAAAGCTTTGTGAAAATTATATTACTTGAGCATTAGTTTTAATTATTCCTCTCGAACAAGATCTATAGAGTAATTCTGTTATACTTATCATAAAAAGTAAGCAGCCGCTAACCTGGAGTTACAGGTGGAATTCAGTTCTGCCACATGGACATTCTTTTGGAATAATACTGTACTACGCTTTCAAGTTTACGGTTTCTGTAACTAAGCCGTTTAGGGTTTTCTATGTGCTATTTAAATTTACCTTTAGCTTAGACTTTATTGATGATACTTGAGTTCAATCTTTGACAAAACAACAAAAAATTATAATGAAATTCGTACTTTGGGACTAAGTTCATTACGGGGGATCATGGGATATCTCGAAGATAGTTACTACTGAGTAAGGACATTTATCAACTGAAAAGCCCTTTCTGATGTCTGTCTTTTGCCTGGCCGTGTTCACCAGTCTTTTACGTGACGTAAGGACTTAGCTATTCTCTAAGAGTTATGGCAAAGGGGGACCAAGTTAGTATAATATGGCGCACGCCTTCAGAGCCGGCCCAATGCATAGGCGAACTAAGCAAGAGCACTTGGGAAATATTAAATTAATTAAATTTAGAAAAGCAAAAATAAATAGAACGCAGAAGTAAAGAATAAATAAAAAATGATCCAATACAGTTAGTCACGAGTCGCTGCTGTGCTTCGCTTCTATTTATGTACTCCGTGGTGCAACTGCAAATCCATAAAACGTGCGAAGTAAAGATTAATTCGGTACATATTTTGCGCACATCATCAGTATTTTTCACAAGCAATTAATATATTTATACGCCTGAAATTTTTTCATATAAGAAGCTTTAATTATATTATTTGGTTTTAATTTTAGTGGGAAATTGCATTTTTGCACAACTGCTCCCGTTTTTACAAATAAAAGTAATTAAACTGAGTAACAAGTTTTATTGTGAATGTGGTCTTGCCAAATGATTTTTTCTGGTACTCACAAATACAAGTTCAATACACCGCACAATACATCACTCTTGAAATTTGAAAGTGCAAATAATACTGGACCATACTGTGATTTGGTTGCCCCTATATGGTTAGTGACACCTTTATAGTACATGAAATAGTCACGTGTTCAAGCACCGGTGGTGGTGATTATCGGTAGCGGGTGGGTTACACAAATCCAATCCTGCTTAGGGCCCGATAAAGGCTTGGGCTGGCCCTGTACGTAGGTACACCCTACAAATTTCAGAATGTGTATAGTGCATTATTACTGTATAATATATGGTGACAAAGTTGTTCCGGGTATTGTAGAGCGCCTGCGGCGAAGTAGGACCTGAGAAAAACAAGGAAAACTGTACTATAAATGCGTAATTTTCATCTTCTTTCCCTTCAAAAGAATTTCAGAAAATGGGCCCTTCACAAACGAACATAGTTACATCGAATTTAAGCAAAATTGCTTAGATAACATAATTTTTTTTTTTTTCACCATTTCAGCTTTACGAGATAGCCACTTTTTTCTCGGTATCACCCTAAAGCACTACATAAAAGTTTATTCTTCTAAGTATCACACCCAGTTGATATATGAAGTGGAATATGTAGAAATGTCAGTGATATATATATTTATCTCTTGTAAAATGTTCTAAGTCTAGTTTTACTAGTTTTCTGAGTCTTGAGAATGTTGGAAGTATTGATTAAGTTGAGCAATTTCCTCTTTCAGGTGCGGACAGCTTCCTTCGCATTCAAAATCCATTGGCGAATATAGGACAGTAGACATATTCAAATGAAAAAAAAAAAAAACTCCAGTGGAGAAATAAAGTACGCGCTGGAACTTGAATAACTGATGATGAGGAAACGATGCCATATAGAAAACAATATATCTGTGACGGATTATGAAGAACCTGCTTAACGTAAGGTAAAATTTTTCTGAGTTTTTCTCAGAATAGTTGAATACTACTTGGGCTACGAACAAAGCAGCCTATGTAATGTATGAAGAACTCTTGTGTATGAGTTTAAATTTATTCTAGTAAGAATGTTAACACATTGCAAGTAAACTTTAGAATGTAAAATGGGAGTTACTAAAGGTTCAGTGAAGATAATGACTGTTGCTAAAGGGAGCGTATGTAAGAGTGCTATGCGATACTAAGAACCATATTTGCTATCAGATTCAACTTGAACTTGAAACTGGCCCCGTATACAATTCTTGCATATCTCAACGAATCTTATTAGTAGGCTGCCGTTTTTCTTCGGTCACTAATGCCCAGTTCATTTATGTGGTAGGTATCTTAAACTTGTGTAATCGCTGCGGTTTAGCTCGAATTTCATAGCATTTGCCTCTGGACTATTTCCCTGCCTTTAAATATGCAATTGTTAGATTTTAAATTGTTATATTTAAATTTTTATAATTAGCTCGGCCCATGGGCCTAGACTAGTTTAGAGGGTTGGGTGACTTAGGAAGACATGTTGAACAGACATACTTTTTAACGGTGCAGCTCGACGTTCTGGCTCATTAGAAAGTATCGTGTGTAATTCAAAACAACTTATTAATTTAATGCTAAAGATAAGCTTCGTAATGTTTGCAAATTTTCATTTTACTTAGCGCTAAATACAATGGTACGCTGGAGTGAAAACGATTCTCATCACTATGATATTTGATCAAAATCCATTTTGCTTTCACTTCGAGAATCTAAACTCCGACTGCGGTTGTGTCTAGACTCATATTCAGCAGTTACTTTGGTAGTCGTTCGTTACAAATTTTAATTAATGTTTCTAAGCCTGACATGGTATATTGTTAATTATTTTATCCAAATGTTATCCAAGTACTTTTGTTAAAAATGTCTTGAGAGTTACATTATTTTTAGTACGAATTACCTTATAATAACTGTTGTTGTTTCTCCCTAATTAGTGTTGCTAATACCAAGGTGCTAAGCTTGATTTTGGATGACCAGGTTGATGTAAATTATGGATAAGGTGGTGCTACGGGCAGCTGATTATCTTGCCCTTCGCCGGTAAAATTTGCTCTGCCCAGAGAGACTCGCCGTATCATGATCCTGTTGGCAAAAGGCGGTGATTTTGGCTAGTTATATTTTTAGTAGTTGAATGCTATCTCCTTTGCTGTCGGTTTAAGGGATTAATCAGTTGAAGCAAGTGAAAAC
>NC_061108.1:87306687-87334187 GCF_015104395.2 Macrobrachium nipponense
ACTTTGATAGGAAAAGGTTTAAGTTCAATAAGCAGTAAATTGGCTAGAACAAATTTCCTCTGAATTATTGGAGAGTAACATTTTGACTTTCTTTCAGATTAAGCTTTGTTGCCGGCCTGAATGGAATGATTCCAGTCGCAAGATTGATTTTGATGTACATTGAGAAGACTATTATCTATCAGAAAAAAAGTTTTTTTTCTGCATTGGAAGTAGAACATGCTATCTTGGCATACAGAATAATAATACCTTATTATTTTAAAAATGAGGATAGTTCCAATTTCTGAAAGTTAAGATGTTTTACAATGAGGCTTAAGTAGTTTTGTCAAGTTGTCAACGAATTTGATCTTAAAAGACTATACTGAATATACTTAGACTTAATCATATTTTCGAGTCCCTGTGCTCTATTGATTTTTATCAATGAATCAATTTTATTAACAAGAAAATTAGCTTTTTATCAAAATTGCTTTCAAAGATTTCAAAATTCAAATTTAATCAGACAACTGAAATATTTATATAGTTCTAATAACTTTAGGTGTTATTTGACTTTTGTAATCTTCAGTCTACTTTTGTTTACTAAGAGCCTCATTTTTAAATCTCACTCTCATCAATGTAAAGGTATCGCCATTAATGAAACTTCATCGATGTAATTATTACTAGGTTGTGTAATTTCAATTGTAGTCGTGTTAGATTCATTTTTTTTGGGGTGTGTGTGTGTGTGTGGGGGGGGGGGGGGGGCGCATTTTCCTCCGTAAATTTGCCAGCGTCCTAACCACTTAAATGACAGTATTTGAGCTTACTGGAATAGTAATTCAACTCATGTTCGGTTAAAAACATAATTTTCTGCTCGGTTTTAAGTTTTTAAATAATAAACACAATGCTCTGAACAGACCCATTTTATTCTGAAAATCATTGTTGTTGATAAGCAAGCATAATGGTAACTGGTGTTGAGAACTGAACATGGTAATATACCAAGAATATTAAGGAGTTTTTTGTCACAGTAGGTCTTTAGTTTTATATCTTGAAATGATGTTTGCCACTGGTTTAATTCATGTTCCTAGTCTTTTGAGATGTCAAAGTGTAGGTTTCTTTGTGAATTTCTATGAAGCTTCCTCGTATACTGGAATTCTGGGTTATGCAAAGTTCTTTTTCCAAAGTTTTAGCATGCTTTTTATCTTGTAACTGTGTTTTGTTTTTCGGTTTTACTTTTTCTGTTATTACTCTTCATCTACTGTGAATGTTTGCCTTCCTATGAAAGTATATGCACATAATGAATATACAGTTCACCATTACCAAAGTTGTCTTGTTTCCTTTTTAGTTATTACCATTTGATCACTGAGTTTTGGCTCTAATAACCAAATAAAAGATTTCTCATTGCATAGTGTCAAGTCTGTCTGATATCGTTGAATAAGTAGCAGGCTTGCTACGGATGTGTCTTTTTTGGCTGACTTCTTTATTCTTGTCTTTTGCTATTGGCCTGGAGGGAATATTTAATCTTGTAGGTTGGCTTCAATGTAAATGGATGCCTTGATGGTTACTGAAGCCAGTTTATGAAAAAAAATATAAAAAAGGTTTTACCAAGGAATTGGTTATTTTAAGTGTGCTACTTAGTTGTGTTTGTCTTAATTTTAGATGAAGGTTTGAACCATAAGAATGCCCTCTCAGAGTATAAACATTCATAAACTTATGCAATATTCAGCGAGATTCTTTGCTTTCATGGATGCTTTCGGTAACTTGGTTTAAAGTTTTAATCTAACTCTGATTCATGACATCAGTATCTGCTGCTCCTTGAATTTTAAACTTGATCCCTCTGTCAGCGTCAAGGTGGGTAAGTTTATATTAAACCAGTTTTGTGCCAGCATGGGCCCCTTGCCTACTATTTTATCTGCTTCTAAAAAAAAAATTGTAATTTTGGCAGTAGTTTGCAGTCCGGTTGGTAATTAACATTCTACTATTAATTGTCCGTATTTATCTCTGATATCTTTATGCCCTACTATCGTTTTCCGATGTAGAAGGAATAAAACCGGACTGATATGGTGTGCACTTCTCATAAGTACACTACAGTTGTTTAAGAGTTGCTGACTTTGATTTTCCTTTCTTTGGGATTTTGCTGTAATTATTCTGCCCTTAACACTTACTTGAATAGCATAATAAATTTTTCAAATGGGATATCAAAGTTTCTGTTTTTTTTCTTACCAGGACTCTCGGGAGACTCCTGTTTCATCCTGGTTCTTACTATCTGTAACATTTTTGGGGAAATTATCTTAATAGCAACTGGAATTTCTTCCAAAATTGTTCGACATCTTTTCTTGTGTAAGCTTATATGTCTGTTTTTCGAAGCGTCTTTACTCCTTGTTCAATTTTGAATTGATACTTGAGAATATCATCTGCTTTTTTTTTTTTACCAGTCTCCCTTTTGTCTCAATTGCTTCGAAGTCATTCCAAATATGAATTTTGGGTATTGTCTGTAGGTAGCTCAAGAACGTCCTTTTTCTTTTATGCCAACATGTTTGAAGTGAAAAAATTTGTAATTAAATATACCACTAAATCGATTATGAAAATTTCATAAACTTCCTGTGAAGGGGTTATTGTACGCTTAAAAATTAAAACAAGCAGCGGGATATTGCTTTGTAGATTAAACGTCCATTGATAAATGTTCTGTAATTGATGAGAGTGAGATTAATACTAGTTTTAAGGTACCTTTTGTTTTGTTTTTTTTACAAAAAAGAACTTCTGCAGTTTAGTTTTTCAAGGTATGTAATTTTCCTGTAACCCTTCAAGGTACGTAATTCTCATGCAAGCATTTAATTTTCTACTCACAATATTGATTTTTTAGAAGTTAGACCTTAAACCAAACTGCTCACCTTTCAGTAAAATATTTGTGGGAGAATTTTAGTTTTTTACTTTCTGTTGAGCATATTGTAATGGATAATAACTTAGTTTTCAGTTTTTATTTTGAGTTCATATTTCCCAACAAAGACGTGTAGTGTGAACCCCCACGTATATTTTTAATTTTATAAGAAAAAATAATAATAGCATAGCATGCAATGAAGTATGGGTCCTTGTTGTTTATTAAATAAATATTTAATACTCGTTCCTCTTTAAGATACTTGTTGTACCATTGATGCTTGAAGATGCTTTTAGAATACAGATGACTGAAACTGTGTGTGTGTGTGTTTCATATGTCCACTTTTTCTCTTCGAAGAGAAGTTACTGCAAAGTGAATTAGAGTAATGAGTATAGTTGAGAAAAAGAGATGACTGCTAGGTTATACGGTTAATTGAATGAGTACTACGGGGTATAAAATACCGGTGAAAATACTTTAACTACTGGTTAAGTGTTAGCATTTTAGAATTAGTTGGAGATAACTTTAAGAATTCGCAAATGTTTGGGCCACAAATGATTACTAAGCGCCAGCTGAATAGCAACACTCGGTATGGAAGTTGACGGACTCGCGTCAGTTAATTGGTTTTAACAGGGACATTTCGGCTAATGAAATTTGGAATTTTTCAGGTGAATTTAGTAGCTGATCACTGCAGAATCAGGTTAAGAAGGATATAATTAGGCTTTGGGATGTTTTATGACCGAAAATAAAACTGTGTAGAACGTGTCCATGTTTTTGCTATAGATTTTTGGGAGGAAGAGACTAATATGAAACACGGAAATAAGTAAAGTTGGGTGGATGATGCAGTTTGTATATATGTTTTTGTGAATGTTTGAAATGACCGAGACTGAACAGAGTTGACTGAATATTAACCAAGACTGAACACGGTTGTTTAAATATTAAATGGGATATTTTTTATTTTTTATTTTCTGATGGTTTTTGTCAATTATTTTAACTTTGTATGTGTGTTTGTTTCTTTGTAGGGCTACATGAGCATACCTTGAGCAATGAAATGTTAAATATTGTAAATATGAAGTAAGAAAACTGAGCTTTCTTAAGTTATCCATTAAATAAGATATGCAGAAGTTCTTTCCCCTCTGATGCTGAATTCACCTTTCAGATCTCCCATTCCCCCTTCCTATTCCTACCCTCCCCCAAAATGGAAATGTAAAAAAATTAATAAATAAATAAAAGGCACCTATTCTACGCTCATATGCCCGACTCCTCCCTTTGCCCCCTTCCCACTTCTAGCATCAGCATTTGCCATTTTTAATCCTAGCCATAAAAGGGCCAAGGGGTCCATGATGTAGATCTTGCTTTTAACAAGAGCAACCACTGTTCATTTAGGCTATTTATGAATTTCTGGTGTACAAGGAGGGTGTTAATTTTTTTACTGGTGTAATGAGAGCAGTATTCTAATGCGTGAACTTGAATATATTGCACTAACCAAAATGTTGAAAGCCTTTTTGGTAAACATGATGGGAGTCGAGTCCACTTGCTCTTCCGGCATTGTTGTCAGAATAGATTAATTCCTATCTTGAAAATCAAAGCCATAATCAGTAATTGTTATCTCATGCCTTAAGTTGCTCACTAGCCTCCTATTTTTTTTTTTTAAGTTGCTGTCATTTGTTAAAGAATTGTTAGAATTTTACTTTCAAAATTCATTAGCATCTTGGATTGTGGGAGATTGTAATTCCAAATGAATAGGTTTTGGTATAATTTGTTTTTAGTGGGAATATGTATACTCTCCAGTTTTGATGACATCCAATTATCAAATGTCAAACAGAGTGTAATGCCAGTAATGTTCGCAGAAGGTAAAAAGATTATGATTTGAAATACTCTCAAGAATATATGAATTTTTCTTTCGAGTTACTGTGGAATTGGTTAAAAATTATTGTCAGAGGCCACTGAAACTTTTATTGTAGAGGTTAATCGGAATTATAAAAGGTAATGAATTTTAAATGTTTTTATTTGTTTAAGGATTTTGTTTCTAGAGTTAATGTCCAAAGACATTTGATATGAGTTTTTCTGAAGTCTTGCATTTCAGCACTTTCTGTTACACTGAGGTCCCTGGGCTTCCTGAAAAGAGGTCCAGTAGGGATCATAAATGACCATTTTGTCTCTGATATCCACCATTTGTGTCCTTGACATAAAGGAGGGCTAGAGAACTGGTGTAATCATCTTTAGACGACCTGTGTGGTAAATTTTTGAATATCTTTTTAGAATGGTAATTGTCAGAGTGTGTGTGGTGTGTGTGTGTGTGTGCGAGCACGCGCGCGCGCGTTTTAGCTCTTGTATGAGTTTGTGTGTGTGGCTCAAGCTCGGTTATGGAGTTGTGTGTTTTTGGTTTGAGCGCATGTATGAGTTGTGTGTGGAATGGTACTTTAAAGTTTACGAGTTGTCTTGGTTTGAGGTGAAAATGTTGCACCTGTTGTTGTTGGAAAAACTTCACTAGGTGCAGAAGCTGGCCAAGTTCCAGAGCTTTAAGGGTCTGAAGTTAACTTCGTTTGAGGAATAAATCACTTATCTGGAGGAATAAATGACCTATATTCTGAAAATTAGGGTGTTTAAATGTTTATGGCAGGAGACAATTTTGAAAGTTGTCCTGGATTATGGTCGTCTAGAAGTTTTTTATAACTTGTATTCGATAAGGTGGAAGGTGTCTGATCTTAGGCTAGCTATGGTACACTTAACATTACTAAATGTACTAGCATGGAATAGTGATGTACAGGAATATACCCAATCTTTTAATTTGCATATGAACGGCAACTTCTTTGGTAAAATTTGTGTATACGTACCTCCAAATATTAGTCTTCTGTATTATTTAATCACCTGTAAAGCTGGACAATTTAAAACTTGTTGGAGTTTTACAATAATAAATTATTCCCGGTGTTATTTATTACTACTTACAAGGCCTGTGATGAGAACTCCCTAAATTCACACTAACTGGGGGTCCCCTGTAAATTGTGGGTATTGCAGTTTTAAGTTTGCATCCAATGACTATGATATTCATCTAAAGTAGCTTAAAATTCGACGCACTTTGATCTGTTTATCGATTAATTCTTAGCATTTTAAGAATTAACCTCTGTGCCCTTCAGGGTAGTATTGGCTGGTATGTGTAATTTCCTTTTCTAGTAAACAAGTAATTGATATCAGTAATTTTCTTATTTAATTTGAATAAATCAAACTGTTCAGAAACTCCCCAGCAGAATGAAGATAGTTACTAAAGTATATATGTGGTTGCAACTAAATTTTATCATTGAGAAATGCATACTATTGGCCCTGTTCACAATAGTAGGCATGCAAGTCGGGCACTTCGAGCTGTTTATAGGTATTTTCTCTCGCGTCTGAAGCAGTGTTACCAGACGATCGCATCGTTCTGGCTCTATACTTGTTCGGTCAGTATAGTGGAACGAGTTATGGGAACTGTGTCCGTCGGGCAGTGCAGCTAGTTTGGACAGGGCCTTACTTACACAGTTGCAAAATTAGCATGGTATCTCGGTTGATCTATATCTCCAAGTTTCATTATTGTCCGTCTAAAGTAAATTTTGAATAACACAACAATGACCCTTCTGTAACCCATCTTAGCAGAAATCAACTTTTCATTTATGTTAACTTTCAGAATCCATGATGGTATAGGTGTACGATATTGGGTATTTGGTAAATGTTTTTCCTTGTACATCAGTAAAATCGTAATTGAGGTCCAATTGAATGTTTTCTAATGGAAGCTTCATATTTTTAAGAGTTTCTTGCTGACCATGAGGAATCATAATTATTTTTGTTACTGATGGTATTCTTTCTTCCCCAAGTATCCGTATAAAGTCCTACTTGTTGTAACCAATATCGTAAAACAGGCTTATGGTGGTTTTTTCTGCTCTAATTCTAATTTTCTTTGTCGGGGGTAGCTTGAGGGCAGGAATTATTTTCGTTATTAATAAGAAACATTAGATAATTTTAGAATCATGGTTTTTAAAAAAATACGTTGTATTTCTGAAAGGGATAATCCTAAACGCATGATTAATATCCACATGCAAATAGCTGGCTTCACTACATGTCTGTTTAAATAACTTTTTTTGTCAGCATCAACATTTTAAAAATAATTCAATGGTGAAATTTTATTAAATGTTCCAGAAATAAAGATTTTTTAAAATCATTCAAAGGTTAATTTTTGTTATAATCTTGATATGCAGGAAATAATGTAAAATATTTCAGTGGATAATATTTGCAGGTAAAACGCTAACATGGTTTTATAAAACAAAATGTTTAAGGATTATTTTTTCTGAGATATTCCATAAGCATGAACTTAAAAAATAATCCTGGGTGAAATGGTTATAAAATACTGAGTAAGTATGGATTTTAAAAAAATTCCAAGGTTCAATTGTTATAAAATATACCTTGAGCACGGAATAGGAAATATTCTGGGATTATATTAAGATATACTTATTTCTAAATTCCTGAAGGGTTACTAAAGAGATTCTCCTGAAAAATGAAATCCTATGGTTCATCTCGAGGGCTGTGTATAATTTGTGTTATTCCTGAACTGCCTTGTAAGAATCGCTCACTAGCAACAATATCACGGAAGAAATTAACAAAGGAAATTGGTTTCCTGGGGCCTTGTCTTTCTTTCCAGTAATTTGTATCCTCTCGTTTTTCAAGTTTCAAATGTGACGATAATGTAAACAATAATCAAGTCCTATCATAAGTAGGAAGTGCTTGTTCTGTGTTTCGGTAAACTATTCTTTAAAGTATGAATAAAATGCCAGGTTGCCTTTTTTAAAAGTTATATTGAACGTGGTCGTCACTGTGAAATATTAAGATTATTATTCTATAATCAAATCTTCATTAGACTGAAGCTGTAATTAAAAGTTATTTTCCAGATTTCAGTTACTAAATCTTCGATTTTATTTTTACCCGACTCCAAAGGGAACTTAGATACGAAGTTAAGATATTCGCACTACCGTTACTTATATGTACAATCGCGATTTAAAGAGACAAAAGTCTTTATATCTGACAGTGAGTAGTACAGAAAAAGTCAATCTGATAAACTTTTCATGCATAGTATTCTCTCTCTGCCTTTCTCTGCATGCTTCTTCATTAAGATGTTTTCAAGTTATGTTCAAGGTAAACTTATCAAGAGTCCGCAGAGAATGAAACAATGGAATTCCACTAATAGCTCAAAACCTTTCTGTACCTTGTCATTTTTTTTTTTTTTTTTTTTTTTTAACTGAATGTCAACTTAACACGCATGTATATAAGTTACAAAAGGGTGTCTTTTATTTCGTATTCTAGCTCACAATCTAATTCCGTCTAATACTGCTTACTTTGCTGGTGCATATTTCTGTTATTAGGAATATATACGACATGTAATTTACCGTTCATCTTGTAGGCCATTTTGCTTGGTTGATAAAAGCAAGTGCTGTTAGTTTATTGCTAATAAGGGTATTAAGATCTAAAGCAACCTCGTTTACTAGAGGTTTTCATTTTGTCTTTGTCATCGGTGTGTTTTGGAGAAATGGTTGTAGGAGTGGTGTTGTATCGCTCTAAGTGATGTATTTCTGAGACATGGTAGTAGCAGGGATGTTGTATTGCTCTATGTGATGTTCACGTAAAGCTCGCCTCTGCACGTTGCATTTCTTTGGGTTATTATTTGAAAATTTATCACACAGACGAAGCTAAGGTGATTTGGTGGTCCGCGTGTAAGGCGAATGCGCACGTCGGGCCGATCTGGCTATCTGCTGGGAGAAGAAGCCTATGGTAGTCAGGGCAGTACCCTTGCACGTCTCTTCTCTTTTACCCGACTCAATCATGTACACGAAATGGGACGAAGCCGAGAGGCCTCCTGGTCACTTGTGCGTTCTTGTCTGCTTTTGAGGGGGTTTAGTCATGAGTAAAGGCTTGTGCTGAAATTGCAAATGGGACGGCAGATGACTCCACCTCCCTTTTCTTAGTTTACCTATTAACGATTTTTCAAGCTCTTTAATTTAAGCATTTATCCGCATTTAGCCGTGCTATTTCTTAAACTTAAATTTTACTCAATAGTCATAAGAATAAAATGAATCGGTGATCGACCTCTTTCAAATATTTATTTAAATGTTAATCCATAAGCCTTTAACAATCATCATAATATTCTTGGTGTATTTGATTAATATAATAATGTGTTGTTGCTGTATAAAAGTTATGATAAATAAATATAAAAAAGGACGAGGAAAGCATACAAGGGCCTGGCAACTTTGCTTGTTTTGAACATTCCCTTCCTAAAGCTGTCCGTTACCAGGTGGGACTGGGTAGGGCCTTGGCGGGTTTTCCTTTTATTTCTAATTTTCTAATGAACACTACTTATTACACAATAATGACATTTCTGACCTCAAAAGCTAAACTTGGAACGCATTCCAGATGTTTACAAACACAGGATACGAGGAGTTTCGTCCAGTTGCTGTAAAGGATGAAGCGCCACGTTTTGTGGGGCTTTCTGGCGTCGGGTGCGTTCCAAGTTTTCAGAAAACTGGGGTTTACGAGTCTGATGATAATGTTTGTCACTGCTTTTGGTGTGTAATCATATTTCTTCTGTATTACAAAATTGACTGCGCTCAAACTTTGTATGGCATTCAATTTAATACAATCAAAGATTTTATCTAATTTTCTTTGTTTTGCTTCTCCCAAATTTTGATAGTTTTGTGAGCATAACAAAAACAATTATACAACTGATATACTTTTGAATATAGAAATTGTGGCTTAAATTTTCGTTAGAGGCTCAAAGTAACACAAAAAAAAGAAATTCATGAGATATAATGAGAAATTTTCTCAACTTGTTGCTCTGGCTAACACTGAACTGGATGGATCTGTGAAGTGGCGTTGCCCAACATGAACTAACCGCGGGCACACCTCAGCCCTTTTGATCGGGTGCTCATACTGCTAAATGAAATCTCAAGAGTTTGCCATAAAGCATTTATACTTTTAGTTACAATGTACAAATTCCAAACTAAGACTTGCAACAATCTTTGAAATTTGATACTGCAACTACTAAAAATAATTCAACGGATTGTATAACTGCCGGAAAAACTTAATTACTTAATATCTTTGGCTACTACCTACACAGAAATCTAATGGAAAATTCTATTGAAATGAGATAAACCTTTCCCACATAACTGCTGAATGATATTAAGCTTTCACAAAAATATACACACACGTAAAATAGCCTTAAAAAGAACAAAATCGTAAAAACACAATCGAGTGCTTGACTCTGCTGATTACTAGCATTTTAAATTTGTTCTACAGCTTTGTCTATACAAGATCTGTGTACCTTAAAAATTTTTTTATCTTAAGGTGCGTTCACACGGTCGAACAGTGTCAGACGGACAAACATCGTTACCAATCAACAATTGTCTGCCGGTCTGTGCCTAGTGAGCAGAGTAAAAACAGTGGTGTACAATCTCATCCGGCACTACTGTTTGTTGCCAGATTTACTTCCATAGTTTCAAAGCTTATGAAGTCATCGTGCTTCGACTATGATATAGTAACAATGTTTGCCCGTCGGACATTGTTCGACCGTGTGGACGCATCTTTAGGTAAGCCTATGGAGACTGAACCGAGCGCAGTAGTTAATGGAATTTTACAAGCAAGAAGAATGTCTTTCAATAATTATATGCCTACCTATGTATTGTTACCCATTTCTCAAGTTTGAGTAACCTAATTTTAAGGCTTTAATTCCTCACTAGACAAAGATGTATACAAGAATATGTTTAGTACTGTATGTTATCTTACTTCCATATACATATATGGTTAAATTAATTTTATAAACTCCTTACTGATTTGTTCGATGGGTAAATAAATTAAAATTTAAAGCTTATAACTTTTCATTTATAAAAAGAAAAAAGATTAAATTACCTTTAGACGTTAATCTTGTTAAACTTGGGAGGTAAACCAAAAGTACTTACTTGTCAACAGTCACTTAACACATTCTGAAGCATTTGAAATTACATGAATTCGCAGAACATATAAGTGTATAACTCTTGACACTTTGGAAACAGTCGAGATCTTACGGCAAAACTAATGATATTTACTTTAAAATTACAACAGTCCTATTTTCATTAGCATCTTAGTACTGTACACTACTGGGATAAAAGTTCAGCAGTAACTTGTATCACAAAACTACGGTGTTAACAGGGCACAATTGAAAAAATTAACATCAAACATTAGCTCTAAAGCTGGGTAAAATTCCAAAAAATTACTTCAAAACATACAAATTGCTGACTAACTTAATTGGACTGATATGACTTTAACACTACTTTTCAAGCCCAAATAACATTTGCAACAACTAGTAAAGGATTATTGACATGACATAACACTATTTTTCAAGACTAATAACATATATTTGCAAAGACTATTTAGGGATTCGTAACAATTAACATTTTGAAAACAGTACAGCAGCCTCTACTGAAGCAGAGCCAAGGAAGGTAAAAGGGAATAAGAAATGCAATTAGAATACAAGATTGGTCCAAAGGCCTATGAAGTCTTTCAGTGCTCAACGGAAAATTGAGAGTAAAGGTGGTTTCAAAGGTGTAACGGGGGTGGGGGGTGGGCTTACATTTAAATTGTTAGGAGAGGGTGGAAAGTAAGATGGAAAAAAAGAGAATATGAATGGAGATAAGTTAAATCAATGAAATGGATGGGGTTGGAGCTAGAGGCTGCAAGAACCTAACTAATGCCTACAATGCATTGCATGTAACACAATGATGGCACTACCCTCCTGCAGGGGGAGAAAAGGAATAAAAGCTCGAGAGAGAGAGAGAGAGAGAGAGAGAGAGAGAGAGAGAGAGAGAGAGAGAGAGAGAGAGAGAGAGACTAAATATCAGACTGAAGAAAGGGGTCAACAATGTAAAGATTCGTTGTTGAATGGAAGTGAGGGATTCAATAAGTGGTTCATTTTTAAAGTTTTAGTGTGACTGAATAATAGAAAATAATAGATTTTACTGGGAATTTAACTCTAGTAAGAAGTTTCAAGAAAATACTACTAGATTCTGAGACTGGAGTGAATCTTGAGATATCTTCAGTGCCGAGCCAAATATTCGAGGAGTCTGGTAAATCACCATACACTTTTGGGGAAACTCCCAAGAGGATATATGGTACCTTTGTTTGGGGAGCAAGTTCTTCATTCACTGATGAATATTTTTTCTAAGATCCTCATCCTGCTGACATATAACCACTAAATCTAAGCTAACTTTATTTATAGCAGATCATAATTATTATAGCATTTAAATATTCTTAACACTGCAAAGACTTTTTGGACTGTACAATGTCATGCATAACACTCAAGTGTTGCTCCTTTTGGGAAAATTCCAAGTGGAAACAATGTGTTTTTGGGCTTTGTAGGAGTAAGTTGTCCAAGGATGAACAAATGGTTCCCATTTAGGATTAAATAGCATACATGTACCTATCAAGGGTACTGGCCACGTAACCCTTCGAGTTGTGGATGAGCACCTCTTTCCATTGTTGATGTCAGGGATGAGGAATCTGTTGTGACAGTTGTAGAGCCCTTAATGGGGAGATTCAGTGACAATGATTCTGACTGACAGTCATAGTTCCATCTTTGTAACATAGATTTTGGAGATTCCTCAAGATGAGATGATACAGGCACAACATAAATAGAAGTGGAACATAAATTGTGACTGTGGAAGGAACCCTTCATAGCACTAAAGTTGAGCCTTGTGATTTTTAGTTTTCATTCACTTCTCAATTTGAATAACAGCTCATAAGGTTTAGCATTTTTTTCTTTTCAGTTTATAAGTGCATGTACGTAAGCATTTGTAACAATGAAAATGTTAACATATACGCATATAGTGTTAAGTGGTTATGTCTCCTTCACCCTAATAACTAGATAACTAAACTACTACCTCGTGGCACAATTTCAAGGTGGTTCAGAGATTATCTGCTCAAGATATTCAGTGATTGAATAAAAACTCTTCATGATTCTTGATTCAGTGTGGTCCAACTGATGTCTGAACATTTTCATGCCAAGACGAGACTAGATGGATGAAGATAGTTTTGTCCAGTTATGACATCCCACTCCTGTGAAAAGAGTACTTGTTATAAAAGTTATATTCTCTTAATCTTTATATTTATCTGAGTACTTCATTAACAGACCAATGTTAAACCAATAAGGTTTTTCCACTTCAACAATTTCAAGTTTTTTTGTACCCTACTTGATTTGATGTACTACCAAAAATAAATGTAGGCTTGCCAATTCCTGAGCAAGACCAGATTGTTTAAACATTAAAAATATGTAAGCAGGTAATCCACAATCACCATGTTAAAAAAGCTAAATTCATTAACTAACCCAACCTACATTGATCCACTGACTAATCTATCTTGTCTAAGGCACTAATTCTACCTTGCTCCACCAACTACCAGTTGAACTTTAAAACCATTTAATAACTTTCCCTGAATTAATCCAGAGTAATCCTGCCATCACAGAATAATGCATACACCCACCTAATCAGTTAATTCACAGGTTAGTATATCATACAGGATTTCAGACTGATCTCGTCTAGATTAACAATAAATTTCATAGATTAAACTACCCTATATTAATTCATCAAATTTCACAAACTAACCTATCCTACATTAACCCAGTAACTTTACAGCTAACTTTACATTGTTTCAACTTTCATATTGTCTGTCTACTTTCACATATGGTAAAATTAAGTAGGGTACATGTACTATAATTCATTATCAATAACACCATAAAAGCTTTATACAGTACCATAGAAATAAAATTTACAGCAAGCATTAGAGAAAAATGTTGTAACACCCTTAAAAACCTGAAGTTGGCTATATTTAAAGTTTTATGACTAACAAATTCTGCTACAATCAGTTGACTGAATCATTCGATTTTAAACAATAAATACTACCTGGATGAATTATGAAAACTACCCTACCTTAATCTGTTGGCTAACTAATCGTGTTTACATTGAGCATGGAGACACGTGCAAAGTTTTCATGCTTGAAAGGACTTCTACACTCAAAAAGTTTTGAGCTGATTAAAAACAACACAATTGGCAGACCTCCAAGATTTGGATGTGTTGATTTTCCAAATCAAATTTCCTAATTGCCTGTGTAACTTGCTCTCAACAATTCAGCCCTAAGGCTGTGACATTTGAATAACAATGACATTCTGTTAACTTGTGAAATGTCTGAAAGAACTAAAGTTCCTACCTCTTGCAACCTAAATGTGTTTAAATTCAGAAACTGTACTTTAAAAATCCTAAGCAGTTGGCCCACTGTTGAGCACAAGTGGAACATTACTGATTAAGAAATTGTAATGTATAGGGCAACAGTAGTGACCTAGAAATTGTGACGTATAGTGGAACACTAGTGACTAAGAAATTATGATGTATTTTATTTTTTTAGTTGCAAGTAAAATTAAAATTAAGAATAACCAACCAAGATAAGAATATAACGAGCCTACTACGTAAAGATTATGATGAGAAAGCGATATTCATGCAGTTAGTTATTAAATAATTCGTCATTTCAATGAATATGGTCAATTAAGTTTTTAACAAATCAAACAAAAATACCTTAACCTAAAACTTCTCCATTTACCTTATAAGCCAATATGAATTACAGTAATCCAATGACTGCATTCAATGATATACCATACTTCAATTTATTAAATGACCAATGCCAAAAAAATGTTTAACCAAAACAATCTTAACCCATAGAGTAAGTTAACCTAATCTTAAAGTAACCCACTCGCAAACAATCCAATGTATAGCCTTAAGTAAACTACAATCCCTTAATTCACAGGCTTCTTTTACTTTAACTCCTCATGCACTGATAATATTACAAAATCTTTTATCATTGTCTTTTCAATGACAAGTATTTCTGCAAGTTGCTTTTGTACTAGCTTATAGTTTATTATACTTAAAACTGACTGCACAGCAGTACAAACATTCCTTAGGTTGTAGACAATCAAGTTAATAGAAAATGTCTTACACAAATATTAGTGTCATAACCTGTAATTGTTGGCTCAGTGGTATACTCGCTTTACGGTGTTGTTACCCAGACTTACGGTGCTCTAAGTGCTATTTATTCCCATAATAATTATGATGCTTTAGGTTACGGCAATTTTCGGCTTATAGCCCAACGCCAGGGATAGAATCCCTGCCGTAAACAGGGGACTAGTACAAAATGGGTTATGGTGATAAAACGGCAATACTAGCATTTCTGACAGAAAGCTAATTCAGCAGAAATTGTAAACAAAACAAAATGTCTATTACCACAGTACATCTACTCTTCAAAATTCTGCGTAAACAAAACAAAATGTCTATAACCACAGTACATCAACTCTTCGAAATATTTTTTTTCACTGAACGTAAAGACTTACACACAAATGAGGTCTTACACTCAAAACACAATATCATATTCAGTTTGGCTTCATTTTCTTTTGGCATAGAGCCATAAATATCCAGGGTCATTCAATGATCACCTGCATTTTATTTCTGATAAGAGTATGGAGAAGTACCATACCTTGACATACTATATAACAGATACATTTTGATTTAAAAATGAATAAAACATTAACTTATCCTTTCGTTAACAATTCATACTCCCTATGAACCTTGAATGTTAAGTTAAATCTACTGAAGTCCCCGTCAAATCAATTTTAATCAAAGCATTTTTGGTTTCTGAAACAAGATCGTATATACACAGTTTTGACTAATTTTAAATCTCATTTCTTTTTCAAGTTCCAAATTTCCCACTTACCTTACGAAATTTAATCCCCATGGCTACAAGTCTCTAGAAATATATTCCTTTTTCCTCCTCAGTCGACAGCAGTCTGAGTTGCAGGGTCAAGATACGCCTACAAAAGATGATTAAAATGAAAAACTAAAAATATATTTAAATTTGGTTTAACTTAAAACAATGAGAACTTTCCTGGATATTTAGCAAGAATTTAGCAAGACAATTCACATTTAACATCTACAAATAATACTTTAAAACATGTCCAACAAAGACTTACGGTTGTCCTATTATCTATAAGGAATAAAATACAAAAAGGGTCTACCTATGCCTTATGATTGACCTATTATAAGAGAATCCTCTGTTTAACCTATGATACAAGTCTGTTGAAACTCTCACTCACTTATTTTCTGTAACAGTTCATCATTTGCATACCACGAGTTTGTGAGATGCTTGAGAATACAGTAACTAGATATGTAAAATAATCTGCCAAATCCCAGGGCTCTGAATATTTTGCATCAATCAGTATTGAATTGCAATATCAAATACAACATGCTAATGACCTTTAGTCGCCTGGAAACATGAGTTCAGCATTATATCCTAGAACTTGTGAAATGTACTATGTCTGGCCTCAACATGTCATCTCACAATGAGCCACTGTGTAATTAAATATGTTTTGAGATGGCTGATGACAAAGCCTACAGTAGTTGATATTTTCACATTAAAACAGCTTCTCGATATTGGGAGTTTTTTTTGTGTTTTAAAAAATTGGAGTTTTTTTTTCTAAGTCTCCTTAATATGTTTCATAGAAAATGTGTATCATATCCATTACAGATTTACTGTTACAAAGATAATTAATGATGAGGTTAACCATTTTTCTAGCTTCTTAAGTGTTTCAATATTTGCATAAGTGTGACTCTGAATCGTGCTGTTTTTGTCTGCATTGCATGAGGACAGCTTTTATATTTGTTATATATATCTGGAAATAAGTACACATGGACAAAAACTGAAGGGTTATTTTGTCAGAAATTCAAAATAAATTTAAAGTGGTGTGTGTGTTCCTGATATTCTACTCTCCAGCTGCTCAGTAGTTTTAAAGACACTGAACCCCATTATAGCCTACTACTGTGAGGGGCCCACAACGGGAAACCTGAATTTATGGATGGGAGAAAATGTAAAAAGTTAAGTACACACATGTATTCTACTATCCCCATGATATTTCTGCAAGCTGTAATACTAATTAAGCTAAGGTTTACTGTAAGTTTTCACAGCCACACAATAGGCACAAGGTTAACCACAGACTGGGTAGGGTTATAAACTATATAGTAAGTAGAAATATTAAACATTTTGACAGAACTAGGGGAAAAGGCAAAGCCTGCCCAAGATACATTAAGCTGTAATGCTCTAGGTTAGGTTGGGTTAAGGGAAGGTATGGTTGGGATGTATGAAGTTTGGTAGAACACATTTATACGCCCAGTCTGCAATGGCTCCTTATGAATAAGGAACTAATGACCTAGGTTCATTTGGCAAGGAGTGGGGGTCACCTGACATCCTTGGTTAGGCGAGATGGGGGTCTACTGAGGGCTATCCATCCCTAGTAGGTCAGGTTAAGTGAAAGACATCCAGTATTTTCATTTTAATTCCTCTAACCTATACCCAAGATTTTCCACTGTAGTCACCCATAAATGTTTAATGTAAGGTGGTCCAGTTCCTGAAACTAATTGATACCAAAATGAATACAGACCATTCAAAACAAACTTCGTCATAGGAAATCTAATTTTTCACTCATGAAATAACGATGGGGTTTAAAGTAATAATTTACCCAGTTTTGACTGTTCAAGATTACCTTTTCTGTCAGACATTCAACTTCGGAAATATTCTGGTTCCCGTCGACATTTTACATCCCAGATTGAACTTATAAGATGGCTACAGAAAGGCAGACCAATTTTCAAGGCATGTTCCCATTTGGATACAGAAACCCAGACCAATTTTCAATTCATGTTCCCATTAGGATGGCTTATCACAAGTTAGAATTTGCAATCTTCTACTTAATTACAGTAAGTTTTGTATTACATTTACGGGGGTTGGGGAATCGATCCATGTGACATTATATTGTTTCAAAATCACGATATTAAATATAACTCAAAATAAATTGTATACATACCTACTGTAAACCAGACTCCTCAGACTAGCAATTACCTAACACCTCAAATGCGTCAAATGCATCAATTTGAATATAAAAGTTGTAAATAACTGACGAAGCCAAATTACAATCTCACACTGTTTCGCTAACATTCTATTCAACTGATGCATCGAAACAAATTTATATAAACCGACTCCGCCGAAATAGCTACATAGGCTAGGCTACATCTCTTGCCGCAAAATCGTTGAGAGCCATCAACAGACCTAGCCAAATGGGCCTAAGCCACAATGTTTCCATTATTCCACTGTCCACTCCTTAACACTGAACCGCCCTAGCTAGCATTTCGAGAGCATCACAGAAAAATTTTCACAAAATATTTCAATACTAGCTTATTAGAGAGGAGATGTATGAAAGCATGTACTATATAGCTAGCCGTCGCTGATGCATTACAGAACTTAATCGCAGGCTGGCGGCGATAAAGAGTAAACAGATATTGTGCCATCATGGCCGTCGGCCGAGACTACGTACGCTTTGAAGTAATGGCTTCCGAAGCCTGTGGTGGATTGGACTAGTGGACTTCGTCTGAAAACATCGATGGGCAAATGAAATAACGAATCAAATAACTTAAGAGGATTAATCACCGATGTCAACGCAAATACGTCCATGTATATGAACTGTGTAATGGAAATTTTTAACGAGAGGAGGAGGAACTCGAATGTAAAACAAGCATCTCACTCAAAATTCATCACAATACTTTGCGAATTCAGGTTGGACTTGACAACCTGGAACAACGTGACCATTTACATGTGTGCGATGTGTAAGCCATGTATAAATCATGACAATAGTGTACCAGAGTATAATATCCTATAGGTCCATTTGGAAGAGTTCGTATACATATAATTAACCAAACTTCTATAATCAGACTGGCCTTCTCTGTAGCCTAAGTAAAACGCTCAACACTACACTCGCGACAGTAGACGGAATTAAAATTTTTACGTAATAAAACTGGACAGAACTGCGTAAGTGGGGTACTAGCATTATTAAGCAGCTTTATAGTAACAAGTGAAGACAGGTAAAGAATTGATCCATAAATTTAAAGTACTGCACATCGCACAGGACATATTACTGTTATTCTAAGACGACGAGTTGACCTCACCTCAATACTAACAGTTTACCACTCGTTCAAATAGCTTTAATCTACGCAAAACGAATAATCGTATGTATTCCTTGTGAAAAACAAAAATATGGCCTTTGGCCATTAAAAACAAAATGAGAATGCAGATTCAAAACTAGACAAAAAATGCATTGTTAGTAATAACGATAATGGAAGAAATGGGGATATAACACTAATATACAATATATCAAAGCATTTTGCATAGTTTTAGCCATGCTAAAGGGTTCACGATTCTGTTCCATTTTTTCTGACTCACAACTCAGACACAAAGCATAAATGCCTTTCGCTGCATATACGTAGTATGCTTAAATATACATACCTTAATACATGAGTTCCTAATCTGCTTATAACATGTTTTATTAGCATTTGATTAGTCTGTGACGTGAACTAAATAGTGATCACAAATATTTTTTATACTTCTATTTATTTACAGTGTACAAGTATGTAAACATCCCACTTTATTAAATGAAAACATTGCCTTTAACAATGATAATGCTAGGCATAATTCCATTTACCTAATCATAATCTATTAGTTGAAGATTTTTTTCCAAGTATTAAGTATTATAAAGTTTATGAGAGGTGCTGGTTAAGTATGCGGTCTACCAAAATACTTCTTGTTTAGAATAATCTATAATATTTAGAGAACTTAAAGCTCTCCAAAACCTTTATATTTTTAGTCAAATGCTTAAATTTTAGTTTACTGCTACTAGAGTCAACGAACATTGCTTGGAAGTACCCTCAGGTTTCATCATGCGTGCTAAAGATTTCTACAAGATAATTGAAAGTGAAGAGAGTGCAGTTGGTTTCTTAAGAGACCATAATCTGATAAAATCAATACAAGATGCTGATCCGTGTCACAAGTGTGGATCTGTAATGCAGCAAAAAAAGAAAAGGGATCGAGGTGGTGATTTTAGACTGATTTTAAGATGCCCAAAGAAAGGATGCCAAACCTCACGCTCTGTCAGGGTCGGAAATGAATCTTTTCATTACACAGATCTTAATAATGTTCGTACTGTAGACTTTTATATGTCCAATAAATGTTCTTTATTTTTATTTCTAGATTTTTTATGCCCCATAAATGTTATTATTTCTAGACCGCATACAGCGGGTAGACCGCATACTTAACCAGCACCTACATACGGCGGGTAGACCGCATACTTAACCAGCACCTTATGAGAAGAGCTAACTACTTTGAAAAAAGAAACTGAAAACATAAATTAGTAAACTCAATTAGTAAAACAGACATGGTGTGTCCATTTATATATTAGAGGCTCTCTTTAACAGACTGAATGGCAAATGTAAATAGGGAATAATGAACTCTTACGTTTGCATCCCTGTTGCGAGAATCCCCAGTACCCCCGGAGGCAAGTGTCACCTGTCGGTCCTCCCACGCAAGGTCGACACAGACACTGCCCTGTGGCATCGTCGCACTCAGGACATATGCCACCGACCTGGTGGCAGTCGCCCTGGGTGCATCCAGTACCTCTCACGTGACCCCAGAAACCAAGTTGAAAACAAAATGTCAAAGATATTACTTGTGTGAATGACTAGCGTACATCAAGATACTCAGTCCAGCACTTAGTAACTATTCGTTTTAGATAAAGGTGATCTGAATCAGGCCTACTAAGGGATTATAGCAAACTTGTCTGTCACCAGACTGATGTTTAACACATCCTTAACCAAAATATATTTTTCAACTTTATAAATTCATCTTTCACTCGTGTGTTTTAACCAGGATCTGACGATGAAAAACTCTCACAAGTGTTTTTCATTTAACGACAATTAAAAAGATTATGCTTTTTGTATATGTCGTTAATCATTTTTTTCAGCTCTAAGGCGATCATTTTGACAGCTGGAGAACGCAAACCCAGATGCTGGATCAGTACATGGTGAATTCGATTGCCAGCCTCATGCATTAAGTTTTTTCCCACAACCAGTGTTCTACCCAGACAGTAACAAGAAAAGTGTCTACTCACCTATTTTACTGACCTGTGACCTTCACGTATGTATTTTCTAAATATATTCAGCTAACATTGTTCTATATCAAGTGCAGAAAATACAAAGTTCATCCATCTGGGACTACTATTTCATATAGCACGTGCGTTGAATTTCTTCCTGTCAAGATTATGTTCCAAATGAATAAAATAAATTTCATTATCCACGTGTTTGAGGGCAGGCACCTTGCCACCGTTGTACTGATAACATAAAACTCTTTAGCTCCACCCTCTAGTCCTTTACAATATAAAGGCCTGCTCCTGGTAGGGCTTCTATTCCTTTGTCCTCGAGTAAGGTTCTCCGGCTTGTGTTTTCTTCGTAATTCTGTGCCCGCAATATAACCACAGCCAGTGTGCTTCAGAATCCACAATTCTTGATCGTTTTGGTGTCAGGAGTCAGGATCAGCAAACTTTACTCTCGCAGACTTTTCTTGTTGACCTGTGGCCAATCATTCCTGGCTAGGAATATTGACCTGTTTGAAGAGGGAAGCCCTTAGCATATGGGAGCTTAATATCAACAATAAAATATGTTTGGTCGGAGCTCGAAAGAGAAATCAGCCTCCAGAGAGACACAAGTTATAGGAAACGGTGATTGACAAGTAAATATGAGGGAGTAGAGAAACGACCAATACAACTGAATTCAGGAAACACCAGCAAATTGCAGGAATAAGTTTCTACTTGCTTTAATGTCACAGCTACCATTCCAGGTGGTCTTTTTTTGCACTCTACCACCTAATGTCAGGACTGAGCGGTTATCCTGCATCCCACCCCAAAATGTTTAATTAAGGTATTCTAGAGCCATACATGTAATGCACACATGTAGATTCTTTCCTCGTTCATTTTTATTATTAATTCCGAATGGGAATCCTGCATAAAAGAGGATTGGTAATCACTCACGTGACTTTACTGCTGATTGTTTTTTTTTTATCTGGGCCCTTAGGAGTCACTGACCAGGGAACAAGGCCTAGAATATAAAAGAAGGTTTTACATGGGATAAGACTATTTGTGTTAGCTTCTGAGGGTAATCAAGCCCAACTACTTTTCTCGAGGAAAAGGCATGAGAATATGTGGTGGGTCATTTCTTTCAAAGACTTGGCAAGCAGTGGGGAACATAGCTGTTTTGGGCACTGTTGCCAACGGCAATTGCAGTAGGTAGGGGAAAGAGCTTATCCCTTGATTCCAGTTATACTCTAACAGTGTATCAACACTATTATGGCCAAGACCAAATATAAGAGAATTCTTGATAAAAAAACTTTTGCGGACTTACAGCTGCTACCAAATTTATGGTTTTTCCTAAGTCAAAACACTATCAGGAGAAACTTTGTGAATATTTGAATATAGCACTTCAAATATTTTCAAAATACAGGATAATACTTTTTCTATCTTTCTTCTTATCTTAAAATCTTCAGTTGAAACTCATGAACAGACTAACAGATTATAAACCTAAGATGCCTCCAAAGGTAAATCAGCCTGCATAGTAACGAGTTATAGGAAAAGGCGATAAATAAATAAATGTTATGGAATAGAAAAAAGACGCCAGGAGACGTCAGCAGAGAGCAGGAATAAATTTGCTCCCCGCTTAAACATTTGGAGGTCAGAAGATTTCACAACTACACTAACCAGCCGTTTTCACATTTTAGTAGTAGTCCCCGAGCATAATTTTAGATAATTAGGAGAACAGGAGAAAATTTAGCTACGTAGTCAAACCTATCCTCGCGACTATTACAAATAGAAATAATATTGATAACGCTATTATCATTACCTTCATTAACGTAGAATTACTTGGTAATACAAGAGCTAGGCAACCATGTCTTTCAGGAAAGCAATGGAATTCAAAAGTCTCAGGTGAAGCTAATTAAATCCAGGAAAATGATTTTGTAGCAGTAAAATCTCATTAATGAAAACTATAGAAGTAATATCACCGAGAAAAAGATTAAAGAATTTCATGTAATAATTTCAACCGAGCCATCGTCATTTGAATTTATCACTGAATCTCTAACCGGAGTAATATCCCGAAAATATGAAAAATTTTCATGGAGTTCCATATTAATAAACTCCTCTTTTTTTTCAGTGAAGTCACTTCCCTGATATTCTATCAGACTCAAATTTGTTTTAAAATTGTATGAAATATCAAATAATATGTAATATTGTTTAATTCTGATTTCGAATAGGTCAAAAGGATATTCTTTTATCCATCATCTGTCACCATCCTTGGTATTGATACATTAAACTTATACATATATCCAGTTTAATTAGAAGATTAGAGAAAACTATACAAATATGTAATAGCAAAAAAAAAAAAATAATAATAATATTTGAATACAGGTGCTTCTACTTTTAACAAAAAACTATTCAAAGTGCAAGGTTGTTGAATAACGAAATTGTAAAGATAGATTGTAGACAAAGGACCGGAAGAGAAACGGCTGTTGCAAAGTAGATATATTTATAGAGGGTGGAAAGATTTGGTTCACTTTACTCTATGATGAAAATGCCTCTATTATTATTAAACACGCTCATTTATCAGAACTGTCAGTGGAACTCGCTTCCAATTTAAACATGTCTGAACTTTTCCTGACATGAATTCGAAGAATTACCATTGGACTAAGTAAATCTACAAAGTCGAAGCTCTAAGAAAAATTTTCTCTTTCATTTTCTCTGACATTTTTAGTTTTCCTCATATAATTCTATAATACTAAACCCAGGCCGAATACCAAAAGAAAATCGTAGGAGAATTCTGGAGAAAGGATTATAAAACCTGTCTCATTTCTGCCATGAGATATACATATGCTGCATCACCAGAATAAGTTAAAATTAATAGGAGCAGAGGCCGTAATACAATGCTAAAGAATGTCATGGCTTTGGCGTTGTATTTTCACTCTATATGTCAAGTTGGCCCATTATGTTCCTTGGAATGTGGTGAAAAATTTATGAATGAGTTCTTATTTATTATTCATTGTACCAAAGCGTTAGGGACGATTCTGTGAAGTGCATAGTGCATGAAGTGAACACATAAATAATGCTGAACGAAAACGGTCTCAAAGGGGAGAAATGGCACGATGTTAAAAGGATTCTCTCTCTCTCTCTCTCTCTCTCTCTCTCTCTCTCTCTCTCTCTCTGCTCATGGAAACACGTATGCCATTAAATCTGTTAGGACATTCAATGCAAAATTCTTTTATGAATGAATCAGCAATGACAGGACTTGCAGGGTGCTGTTGATATATTTCGTTCATTGGCAATGACTTAAGTAATTATTGCACAATAAATTTATTTAAAGCGAGCTTTATCATAAACAAATGAGAAAGGAAAGGACAGCAATTTAAAGATCAAAATTATATCAAGAAGAATAAAAACGTTTTGAAAACGATTGTAAATTTTTCTCATAGTCTAAACCTAACATTATCATGATTTTTTATGGTCTAAACCTAACATTACCATGGTTTTTATAGTCTTTTAATCCTAAATTTGCCATGGTCTTTATTGATATTATATTGTAGAATGGATTACTTTAATTTATTTAATAACTGCTTCTAGTTTCGGAACTTACATTTTTTATTGGCCCTAGTCAAGTATATTTTTAATATGCCATCTGTTGCTCCATTACCTCCTTCATAACATTTCAAATATACGTGATAAAGATACATTTTATCTAGTGAGAACTTGGTGATCAGAAGCTGCTGATTACAGCTAGCACAGATCGGTAGGTATTTCTACACTTCAGAGGGCTATTGGACATAGGCTCTTAGGATAGAAACTCCTTTGGAGGTTTCATTTTAATTAGAAAAAAAAAAAAAAACAATGTTTAACACTTTTCATTCTATTTCTATCCCACCCAAAGGACTTCATGGATATTCTCCTTAATAAATTACATGACTTTATCATTCTGAACATTTGCAATTTGCCAATTACCCCGCTTGATCAAACCGGGCCTGTCTAATTGACGTTTGTCCCAAGCACACCTGATGCACACAGACTCTAATTATGGTAAGCGATAATTTTCTTAGACAGGTTGCAACGAAATTAATACTTAGGTTTTGATACTTATTTTGGCATCATATTGAAACTCAGCACTAGTAGTGTATTATGTACATTAAATCGCAAAAGCAGTAATAAAGGGAGTTAAAGAAGGCTATGATATAAGGAGGTCAAGCTTCTCCACAAAGGGAAATTTATTTGACTTTAACTTGTAAAGAGATGATAGTATTGTGTATGCCACGATGATAAATGATAAAATTATGTGATTATGATGTAATTTTTATTTATAATAATTGTACTGCTTATGCAATAAAACGGAAATTAGTAGATAGTTTTTTTATGGGAATTCGTTATGATGTTGAGTAATCCACAATAGTTTCTTTTAAATACCCTCTCCATGGCTTTCTGAGTGGACCTGGAGATTACATGCCTTTTCCCAGAAGAGCTTGATTTGACGTGCATCACGTATGCCTGATGAAATCTCTCTCTCTCTCTCTCTCTCTCTCTTCTTCTTCTTCTTCTTTCTTCTTATTCTTCTTCTTCTTCTTCTTCTTCTTCTTCTTCTTCTTCTTCTTCTTCTTTTTTATTATTACGAAGTTTCAACGAGTCCTGCCTAGCTCAATGGTTGGGCTTTGGATGATGTGTCGTCGTGTCATAACTTGGTCTCGAGTTGTAAAAGCAGATTTTTCTTAAAAAGAAAAGAAGATTAATATTTATGTTTACATTTATGTTTTTACCAGTGCTACAGCTCTTTCATCATATCATTTTAATCCCTCTCAGCACATTATCCTGTATATCATTCATAATCCACACACTTCACGCTGCCTCGATGTTGATTCTCTCATAAGCTTATTAACATCTTTTATATCAGACATATATTTTTTCCTATACTATCGTCTTTGCTAGAAAGAAGTAAATCTCAACAAAACGGCTAAATAGCAAATGTATCTCAGAAAATTATGCAAATGAAATGAATGCAGCTTAGGTCGACTGCATGCAATATGGATATTCATTAAATGTGAGGGAGGCAGAGCATTGTTCATCACCTATCAGTCATATTGTAGTATATCTTCATCTTGCAATCAAAATCCTTACCTTATATGCAAAGTAAATTTATGTCCTGGTAACTATTATAATCTTTGCTACCACAAAGACTTATATATGAAGAAATCATTACCATCTTTTGCCCAATATTTCAAAGCCCTTTCCTTAACAAGATGTACCTTATACATCCTGCCGTATTCCCTCAGTCATACTTTCATCTACTCTACTACAATATTTCAACATTTCACTGGCATTCCTTTCAATTCAAAATGCTATTAATTCACATTCTCATGCCCCCAATTATCATCATTACAACCCGAAGTCAATTGCATACAATCACACTTGCACTTACTGTAGTCCTTAACACACCTGCATTATTCATCTCTGCCTTTCCTCTAAACTCACATTCAACAAATTTCCATATGTATAACATTCACCTAAGCTGGATTTACTGCACAATGCATCGTCCATTCAAATAATATCCAGAGGTACATTTGATTTTGTACCCATTCTGTCGAGATTTACTTCTTTCGAGCAAGAATTCTGAATGTCCACAGTCACCCTTCTATTACCCTTACTTGTCTTTGTTTCCAACTTTGTTCTTGAATACCTTTTTTGTATACCTGTAAATCATCCTGTCTGCCAAGCAGTGATGCTTCAGATATCCCGTTTTTCTTAGCAGAGAGAGGATGGAGAAGTATATTATTATGGGAAGTGGCTGTACCGAGGATGTTGGGAAATTGCTGCTGGCTCAGGTGGAATCTGGATAGGTAGATATTTAACTTGGAGTAGAACTAGTGACATTATGGCTGCAAACATGAGTAATACAAACGTTTCATGAGCAGGAAGTTAGGATAACTTTAAATTGCAATTCCCTCTCCCTCCGTTATGAATACAAACTGTCTCGGCTGGCTAAGACCCACTCTTTTGCTTTTACATTATCTTGCCATACTTCTTCCACCTTTATTCTTTACACAGTTTGCCAGGTTTCTTTTCCATTTTTCCTTATATGTTCCCCGGATTTCCCACTCATAAAACTTCTGCACCCACAATTTCACCTTTTCTTCACCAGGGTAAAATGTCTGTCTATCTAAATTTCACCTGAGCCTGCAGCGACTCCTCACCATAACACCCTCCTTGCAGCCACTTCTCTCTATAACATCCATAACTATAATTAATTCTTCATTCTCTTTATCTAAAAATAATCGAACAAATTGTATTCCTCACCCTTGTTTTACCTAAGTAGACTTATGAATACCTTTCTTTGAAGGTCATCGAATTGCAGCAGTCAGGCAACTCTCCAACAGCATTTTCACAATGCTTTCTCCATTCTCACGTATTCGTGGAACACTAGACCTACCATCCACTTATGTCACCTACCTCTGCTTTTAGAATGTCTACCTCAACCATGTTCTCATATTCCCTGAACAAAGTCAGGTCCTTTCTTAAAACTATTTCTTTTATTTTAATGTTACTCTTGGACGATGCTCTCTCAATATTAGCCTTTTCTCTTGCAACTATCAGCCTTACCCATAAAATCCTACTCTAACAATT
>NC_061108.1:87344187-87359187 GCF_015104395.2 Macrobrachium nipponense
GGTTTATTGCAATGGTTTGTCAGATACAAGGTCCTGTTTCACTGGCTGGTTAATATCTTCATGGATAGAATGAAGTGAAAAGTCAGAAAAATGGATATAGATTATAGGAGGAAAGCGATGGAATAAAAGCATTGGTCATGAATGTTAAATATTTTTAGATAATACAGTATTAATCAGTGAAAGTGCAGAGACATTGTAGAAAATAATGAAAGAATATGAAAGTCCTTATGGGAGGAGAAAGTTCTAGAAAGAAAAAACCAGGAAAATGGACGGAAGTTGAAAAAAGTAAAAGCAGTGGTTCCATATAGATATTTGGGAAAATTAAGCCGATGAGGACGGGGTCAGATAAAAGGTGACGGAACTTCATCGTCGATTGCTATTGTTTAGGTTATAAATTCCTATTACTATTACAACGAGGTCTGAGTCTGACCTGAGGAAGATATTTAACCGTTACCATATTCTGCTTTCCTTGTCGCATAGGCAGTGACGTGAGCCATGTATTACATTATAGCAGCCATGCATTGGTGACATCTTAATCCACCTCATGCCCTTTGATGCTTCCTATTGCTTTTGGTTCAATAAAAGTACTCCAACAATTAACAATGCCGGAAATTATGACATCGAAATGGTAAGAATGAATTTTATCCACTATGTTACATTTATGCTAATTAACCTGCATTTTAGAATATATCTTGAAATTTTTATAAATGTCTAGGCAATATGCGATTTCGACGTTAATTTATAGATAACTAGTAGACCTTTGGCAGGTCCGAAACCGATGTCGGAAAATCTCTTAAACAACGTTCAAGCCATATATTACACTTCACTTTTCACTTTGCTTCATTGCAAAATGGATAATGGTATACCTTTTAAACATCATGGCATATAACAAAATTCTGTACTTGATACCATTTTGTATAACAATTAGGATGCAGTAATCATCTTGGATTAGGTAATCATCTTTATGGTTATTTGCTTTATTTCATTAAGTTGTGGTGGCACAGCCAGTTTTATCAAGAAAATGAGGAATTCATTAAACACCGACAATAAAAATACAAAGTACGGGGATCATAGCTTTTGATAACTTAATAAGTTGATAATGCTGGGGAGGACAGAGGATTACAATAGGTTAGTGGAAAAGGATCAGAACTATATGAATCACTTATATAATTGGGCTGATAAATTAGATTCATGTGAATACAAAATTTTTTTTAGATGGATACAACATAACAAGGGGAATTCTTTACTTTTTAAGTGAGAAACCGCTCTTTCTTTCAAATTGAGGAAAAGCGATTCGTAGCAGATCTCGAAGAAACGTGAGTTACAGCAGAAAAACTGAAAGACTTGTAACGGACAAATTAAATGTGAGAGATGAGAGAAAATTATAATTGGAAAAAAGCTTACCTGCACTGAAGTAAAAGCCTACCCCTTATTAGGTACCAAAAGGTCAGTACTTTCTTAGCGAAGCAGCAGCAACCTTATTTTACGTCATCTTTTGGCAAATATGAATAATAAGTAAAGGCTATTGAAGAGTTTATTGCCCTTGGAGTCATGCCAAATATCCTTGTGAACTGTATGTCTTTATATGTTTATTACCAGAACCTGGTTGGCACCTTGGTGTAACAGAACAGATGAGAGTCGTCACTGAGGCAATAGGCGTTCTTCATAAAACCAATTCAAGCCTCAGAAACTGTTATAAAGGAAGAACTACTACGATTCTCCGGAGGCTTTTGCAAACACATTGTATCAATGGCGCCATTTTCCAGGACTATGTTGACATCTGTTTTTGTAAACCCACAATCCGGCTGCCAATAGCAAGAACAGGTGAAATCCTCAGGGGTCATATTCCAACTACTGCGAATCCCAGAAGCCAACTTTCGTCAAAAAAGATCAGTGGAAGGTAAACTTAAAACTGTTCTCCTCTTGGATAATTCAGGGTGCCGACGTTCACGCCCCAGAAACCAAGAAGAAAACATACACAAAGCAGAAGTAATACATGAAATTATGATTCTTTATATATATATATATATATATATATATATATATATATATATATATATATATATATATATATATATATATATAAACACATATAAGGATATAGTACCGTGTCTGTTCACGCATCGTCGGGGTACAAATGACTGTGTGTGAATAACACGGGAAACAAATCGTTTGATACTGATCTGCTTGTTAGTTTCCTGTGGTATTCGCGTACTTATATATATATATATATATATATATATATATATATAGATATATATATATATATATATATATATATATATATATATAATATATATATATATATATATATATATATATATAATATATTTAAAGGGGTTTCATTACTTTTAAACAATAGATGTTAATTTAGTCGACTTCAACATTTTCAATCAAGTTTGAATGGTTTAATTCCCATTTGCCTATATTCGGAACCTTTCTTGTGCATATGGTAGAATCCTTTCATATCACGTAACTCCAAATTTATGCAGTTCCGACCACCGATGTTGGCTGAATAATGAACTGAGACGACTTGTGAGTTTTGTTTCTGTTTACTATTTCCTTTATTCTGCATATGAATATAACTTTTTCTAATTGATTATTATGCTTATTTCCTCTTTTCTTTTATATATTTCCTTTTAAAATAGGTTATGGAAAACATCAATAGCTCTCTTTATGAAACATTAGTTTCAAGTACACATTTTCGAAAAGGGTACTGTAAATTAGTTCCTTTACAAGAGACGAAGCTATCAAAAGTCTAATCAAAACCTAGACAAGGTCAGCTCTTTTGGAAATCTTAATCACAGACAAACAAAAGGTGAGCAACTATATGCATTAAAAATCCTTAGGGAATTAAAGAAATCGATGAAGCTATTTTCATTTAATCAGCGCTGGATATTATTTAATTAGCATGTAAATATAAAAAAAATATAAGCAGTACCCACTGAATGATTTTCCTGTTTTTGTTACTGTTATTATAAAAAAAACAATAAATTCGAAATAGAAAATATTTATTTTTATGAATGATATTAAAAAGCCAGTAAATTCGAAAAAGAACCTACTTTAGACCTTCCTATGCGCTTTCTTGTTAATCGCAGCCTTGAATCCATGTAAATAACACATGAATTAAATGTCCTGGATATTTTTAGTATTCGAAGATTTTAGTAATAACTGTAACCATGAAATTATTTTCGCGAAAAAATAAAACCTTTAGAACCAAACATTCACGTCATTTTCAGTTAATCGCTGTTTGGTCTCTTGTTGGATGTTTCCTCTTCCTTTTCAATTGACCGATGTTCATAATAATATATTTTGATGATTATCTATTCTTGTTTGGCTGTTGTAACATTGGGTCAACTCTGCCTCGTGTTCTGGAGTATAATTCCTCTTAATGGTTACATGAAATTAAGAAAGAAGGAGTTTTTTTAAAACACAATCGCCTAACTATCAGATAGGAAGGAGTTCAGCTACGAACATCGTAAATCGATCAGTGTCAGTGTTTTGTTGCAGCCTTCACCACCATCTAACACATATGCAATGCATAACCAAAAAATTGTAAATTGGCTTCAAATATAACACCCTACTTGATTCAGCAATACGCTTATATATTATTTAACCTATTATTTGACAATTTATTAGATTCAGGAGTCAGCACTTACCATTGAAGTGAGGATAACCCATTCAACGTTCCCTTACCTCAGACATGGGAATAAACATGAAAACATTATCTTTAAGTCGTTTCTTCTCACATCCGCTCTCTCTTTATTCCTTTCTATGGCGTTATCTGGCAAATAAAAATTAAATTCATTAGCAAGTTGTTAAATGAAATTGAAATTACGTGGAAAATGTAAAATTTCTATATTGTGGTTAACTGTGACTTGGCAAGGGTAATTTTGTAATAATCAATCCATATGGGTCAGCACAGACGAGAATGTAAGGGGGATGTTGAAATAAGAGTGCATTTGCGATAATATCCTTTCTTTTATCCGCAAACTCCAACTATGATAATAACAGTGTAATGTTGTAAAAACTGAAATACCAGACATTAATCAAAATTTTATGCATTTATTACCATTACCACCAGTGAGCAGTTGGTAATCAAACATAATTCAGGAAAATTATTTTACTGATGCTTATAACTACATTTTTCTCATTTTACTTTAACAATAGAGGAACCATTTTTGTCATAACATTCGTATTAACTATTGCATGAAAATTGCTATCACTTACATTTCCAAATCCCTCATGTGAGTAATTTCAGATAGTAATTCAAGACTATCTGTCATATAACAGGCTTTTAAGTAGAGAGAGGCTATAAAGCTGATGTCATCAAAGAGCTTCGCAAATATTATTTTCATCGTAAACTTGTTCTCAGATGCAAACAGTTGTCTTCCATTTTATTTTATCTGCTGTTTTCATTTGAATGACATCACACTTTCTATGAAACTGTAAATTCGGATATGTTTCATGTAATAATGGGTTTTATTTAATCATAATAAAATGATGTGTTTAATTAAAAGCAAAATTTTTACGAAATGAAATGCTTCTTAAAAATCTAATTCTACAGTTACCGTTTTGAAAGGAGTGTGAAACAGTTTTTTATTTCATTTGTATTCTCAAATAAGCAACATTTATTAGTTTTCCCCGTTAAATACCACTGCGTGCCTGTGTTCGAAATGTTTCTTTACGAGGATCTAGCAAGAGGATATCATTAATTCAACTATTGGCAGATACACGAAAGGCTGTGTAATGTTTGGTTTTAGTGATTTTGCTGTTGTAGTATTCATAAATTGTGTCATATCTTATACCTGTAGCTTATTAAAATAATTTTAATTCTGAATACGCGAAATTAGAATTAGACTATGGTTAGGTAACTGAAGCATAACTAATTTTTCAAAACAAATTTCAACTTTAGTTTTTCCTTTTGTTATGAAGTACCAAAGCAATCACATTATAATTCTTGATTTTGTTCTATCTCAAAATACTGTATAATCTTAGAGGTGAGGGATGTGTATGAAAACGTAAGTAGTTTGTGGTAACCACCAAAAACAAAGCAATACCTAAGACAGCAATTCTTAAGCAAATACAAAAGCTGACTCGAGGACAGTAATAAAGCTATTGCTGTAAAAAAGAACGAAAAATAATGTAATTGTGATAAATGTATCTCAGCAGATCTCATAATATTCGAAAAATGAATCTCCCATTTCGTCAACAAATGCAACAATTTCATAAGGTATTAATTCCAGATTTTACGGCAAAATAGGAATTCTTAATTACTGCAATGCGGATCAGCGACGATTTCATAATCGTATGTTGTAGATTATCGTTAAATCCTTTCCCCTCATTTCTAAAAACAGGAGAGAATAAAAACATTCCCATAACTTGACTAGAATATGGGTTAAAAAATAAAACAATATTCGGTCTGTTTCCGTGGAGTTTATTAGCAGGAAAACATAAAAACCTTCACTTACCAAGTAATAATATTTCAAAATACAAGAATTTAGAAATTATTTCCTTTAATATGAATTATTTAGAGAAGAACATTTTATTCCTTCGGTGCTTCTCCGAAAACTGAGCTCGGACTCCTCTTTTGCAAGTATTTGATTATTAGTAATTCCTTATGGTAATAAACGACTATCCTGAATGATCAGCGGCAATCATTACGAGTATGGTTGAAAGTGAGGTAATTGTATATCACGGAAATTCATTTCGTGAATGACGCAGATGTATGTTAAAGTATTCTCTCATATTCAAGATAAGTTTAATCTTATTCAGGACCAAATGATTAAGACTTGGTAAAAGTCATATCTGTCAAAATGGACTCAAGATGATATATGAAGAAAAGAAGAGATCTTGCTAACCCTAAAATCTGGTGTGTAACGTATCCGAATGAGAATGACTATTAGGTATATCAGATCAAGCCCGAATTTTCTTCTTGGCTGATAACGCAGGAGAAGGAATTGGTTTTAAACAATTGAAAAAAAGCGTCGAAGTTTCTTCGGCGCAATCGAGTTTTATGCACAGAGTATAATGATGCTTGAAACTCAACCACTGCCCATGAAACCCCCAGCCGACCGTGGTATCCCGTGTTGTAGGCGTTCCCAGACGCCCGATCGTGACTAAATTTAACCTTAGAATAAAAGCTACATAGGTTAAAGAGCGCCAGTTTGATACGTTTGGTAGTTTTTAAGGTCTGGGGGCGAACAGAAAAATTGTGGACGGGCAGACAAAGTCATCTCAATAGTTTGCTTTTACAGAAAACTAAAAACTGAGAGGCATTTACAGAATTCAGTTATGATTTCGTCAAAATTCATGGCAGACACTGCGAAGCAAAACTATTTCTTAATCCATTTAATTCAGTGAGTGGTGGATTGGGCTTTGGTCATTCGAGAACTCCAAAACTATGATTAAAAAGATTATATTACTACATGAAAGATAAAAAGATAAGTTCCCAATGTATAAAAATGCCCTATTTTTAGAGCCATTTAATACTTGACATTTACCATTTTTCTCCCTCAGGCAGCGTTTGTAAAACTAAAACAAAGATAATAAGAAATATCTTCAACATGCACGAAAGGAAATGTGAGTTCCGAACCTTAAAAACGGATTGTGAATAACAACTTTTCCATATATAAATTTTGTCTGTATTTCTATGTGTATATATATATATATATATATATATATATATATATATATATATATATATATATATATATATACTATATATATATAGATATATATATATATATATATATATATATATATATATATATGTATATATATATATATATATATATATATATATATATATATATATATATATAATATATATATATATATTACATATATATATATATTTATATATATATATATTATATTATATATATAATCACTGTAGTGCGTTTCGCATTACATTTCGAAATACGATCGCATTATCTTTCCCAGTTGTTGAGCTAGATTTTATCCCCTTGTGTTCTGCGATTCCTTGACAGGAAAGAATTGGGTCTTTATTAGGAGTCTTATAAGTTCATTCATTATATTAAATTTTTCTTATAATTTTGCAACTTTTTACTATCGTTATAGCATTGTCTGTGCCACTTTCGTAAAATGTTTACTTGAAAAAATTTCTTTAGGTGCATCTTCAAGAAGCACCTTTACTATTTTGCATATACATCTCTCTATTGACCCTAGGTCATGTCTATCGTTTTGTCAATTTCTTTTATTTATTCAATTATTTTTTGTCGTATGAGGGTAAATTCCATCTAATTTCGTTATCTCAATGTTTTCGTGTTTAAAATTTCCTTCTCAAAAGCTTTCGTGGATACCTTTAATATATGAATTTACCCATGCAAGGTCGTATCCATTTTTCTATCCTGTGATGTTTCTCTTGCATTTTATTCCACGCATTCAGATGCGATTCTCTTTTGAGTGATGCTAAATTTGAAGGTCTCTACATCGTCTCATCACAGACACCCTGCTTAAGTACAGATCCCATTATCTCGCTAGTAGATTTTTTTATTTCTTTCCTGTTTTATCGAAACCTTTCCTTCAGCATTGTAGTTTTTGTTCTCTCTTTCATTTCATTGGTCTATCGACAGGTCACATAAGTTCAAATCCCTTCGGTTTGAATAACTTTGGACCTTACATACATTAGGGTTTCACGTCACGTACTTCAGGGCTCGATGGTGTTCGGAAATGTTTCGACTATGGCAGAGTGACATATAAATCACATTTCCTCACATGTTTGTCCATACGGTGGCTGCGCGCGCGTTTGTACCTGCTTGTGTATTTGCCTTTTCTTACATATAAATTCTTATAATGTTGCCTCTTTCACTTTATTTTCAAGTGTTTCTGTCATATTTTTTATTTTATTTTATATTTCCCTCTGTTGTGACCTTTTCCAATATTCATGCGTTTCCTTGTCGTATTACGCTCTCATATTTTTTTCTTATATCTAATATGTCTTCCTAGACCATTACTTCGTTTACATTTTCTACGATGTTAATAAGTTTATTACTTGCTTTTATTCTGTGCACAATAGTGTACGTAAAAATTCTACAGAAAAGCTTAAATCCAACGTCTTAATAAGAAAAATCACTGGCCCCTTAAAAAAGACAAAAAAAAAAAAAAAAACTCAAGACCTCGTCTACACTGATATAGATAATATAACAGTGAGGATCTTTCACTTATACAGTGCCCCTTTTTCCTTCTTTCTTTCTCTGATTGTATGTTTGATAATGACTGTTTTGCGTTTCCTTCAGTATTCTCGTGTGAGTGACATTTAGCAACTTCACATTCATGTTACGAGATCGGTTTATAAGTAAATCATCACATACCACTCATAAATATTCGGTGTATCAGTAATGTCGCATACAGCCCATCTAAAATCAAGAGCCACGTTACTTTCATGGTAGCTGATTCACTTTCGATAAAATCACCTTTTACTAAAAGGTAAAGGCAATTCTCTCTCACAGTTTACCTTGCACGACTGAATGTACCAGTTACTACTATCATATTTTCTTCTTGCCACGATTGCTATTCTTTATGAGCCTCGAATATACGACAGTTCGATGTTTTGAGTTGGGAACTATATTTAAATCTACAGGGCTATTGTTGTCCTTACTGGAAATGAATGATTTACCATTATATTTCGCTTGGACACTTTCCATATTACCTGTTGATTTCATGTGCACTCTGAACTTAATTTAAACTTCCTCTCAACTTTTATTCCCTTAAAAGTATATCGGTTCCTCATTCCTCTACTCATGGATTGAAACTATTTAACATTATTCCTATGTAGCTAATTACTGTCTGCACGATTCTATGTGGCCGCCATTATATTTTGAATTCTATAGTACATACTTTATCTTTACTATTGTACACTTAATTCTAATTATTTGTTTTCCATTTCTTTACTTGCTCTAATTAGGCCCTTGAGGTTGAATCTCTAGTACTTATACCACTGGTTTATATCAGAACCTCAAGTTTAACTCTGATATATGTAATCCGGAAGGGAAGAAGGTCTTTCGTTTGACAATATGATGAAGCGAAGCAGTTTAGATAGCAGACAAGATCAGAAACTATTTTATAGGGCCTACAATTTTTTTTCCTAAATTTCTTACAAATCTTCTTTATTTGTAGCCTACTTTGACCAATATTTTATATTCATAAAACCTTCAATTACATTTTATACAACCTGGTTTCTGTGTGTCCCTTACAAGTGATTTTGAGAAATTCCCATTGCATTGAATTATTAGTATCTGATATCTAAAAGAATGAATCTTGTAACCTTGTGTAGCTGAGACCTTAAGGTCTAGTAATTGACGGCCCTTGTGATTTGTGATAAAACATCTCTTTTAAGTACAGTAGTAATTGGAATACGTATCTGTTTCGAATTAACTTATTCTATTTAAAAGAAAGCAAACACCATAATAGTCTTCAGATAGGTAGGATTCTATGCTTTGATTGAAAGTTCTCATAATTTACAAAAATAGCAGACTCATTCCTTCTTCAGCGTGACGCCAGTTTTAATAGCCACAAATCAATCAATCAATACTTCTTTCTTCTTAAAAGAAAATTAATTCTCTTGGTCTTGCCATTATTTTCCTCTCCTGATACTTTAATTTCAAATTGCTTCACTGTATCTCTCTTGTATTTTTCAGTGTTAAGTATATTTGGTTCCCCATTTCGAAATATTGAAGGAAATCTTTTCCCACTGCTCTTGCTTGAGACTACAATGAGGGTCTTTAAATGAGACCTCCTGTTTAGCACTGTATCATCTCTCTGTATTTCTGTTTCATTTCTATTGATGAATCTACTCAGTTCCCATCGTTTGCGTGACATTTGCTCCATTCCCTTGCTAAGCGCTGTTCCAATGCTGTGGTTGCCTAAGAGCGCTTCTCCATTGTCAGCGGTTATTTATTAGCATGCCTTTTGTAAGGTTCAAATTCCATCTATTTCCATTTAGACAGCTTCTTTCTGAATCTAGATTTTTTCTGAATATATCAACTCATGTCCTGAAAATGCTGAAATGAAAATCCTCAGTAAGGCAATGTCTCTAAAGCCATAATGGAACTTTGTTTCTTAATATAATTTTCCGTGTTTCTTTGAGTTTACTTGATGAGAGGGGAATTCATCTAACCACTAACGAAATTTGTGTCAGTACAATTCTTGAAGCTTCTTGAATAGAAACTGAATGTTTCAACTTGTTGTTCATTTAGCTAAGACCTTAGGTGTAACATTTTAAAACCATGACTAATTTTATGTAAAACACTTCCAAACTTTATATCTGGGGCTTATATGTCTTTCGATGGAACGTTTTTTTTTCTTTTATGGCTTAATTTTCTTTTGTTTCCTTTTCAGGTAGGTATAAACTATCCAGACCACTTCTGTTCCGGGACCACCTCTTGATCGGCAATTATTCCTTTGTCGTAAGTTAGCTGTAGATGGTTTTGGCTTAGTTCTTTTTATTACATGAATATTGATTAAATTCTTTTTTAAAATAGGTATGCATCACACCAGTCACTGTATTAGTCTCTTACAAGAGGGAGAACATAATTTCAGAGTTAACGTTATTGTTTTTATTCTATAATTTTCATTACGAGCGGGCAGTTGGTGTCAGCCAATTATCTTTGTTGGGCTGCACAAAATTACTTACTTTGTAAGACACTACTTAAGAAGTCAGTGCTTATCTTTTACCTTCCTCCAAAGAAATCGGAAACGAAGTACAAGGTGAAGGTACAAATATCTATCTTATCCTTTCTATGTTTAAATGAATGTTTGAGCACATACTTAAGTCTTAGTACTAAGTGTAGCAAATTCTTCTTATCACTTACTTCTTTCCCTTTTGGAGGGGTTATGCCAGCAAGAGTTGTATGGGTATGTTTGCCAGCCTAAGCGTTATTATTATCATTTTTACCACGCATATGGTGATACCCATTCACTGGTGGGTAGACTGGTAGGTAGTAGGCCGGGTGACCTTCAAAATATGCAAATTTGAGTCGAGCACGGAACCGCGTATGCACCGGGATCACTTATGTGTCCTGGCTTTTATATAAAGTATTTTTTTACAGTACCTGAGAGAGAGAGAGAGAGAGAGAGAGAGAGAGAGAGAGAGAGAGAGAGAGAGAGATGAATTATTAAAGGAATAAATAAATATGCATGTGGTCAACGGGGTGGGAGATTATAATTTATGACTTAGGTCAGATTTTGAACTTTTCTTCCCATCCCAACACGTCTGTGACGTGAGATGGAAACAATGTCATATTTGGTTTCGTACTGGAGAGGTGCTCAAGCCAACATTGAAAGTAAAAAAAAAAATAAAGAAAATAGAAATTCCAATTTTATGTAAGACATGGATAAAAGAAATCAGTATATATTTTTGAATTACTCCGATATGTTTCACTTCTTTCGGAATGATGATTAATTTCATCACTACTTAAATGCTAATGGTTCATCCTCGATTTATATATACATATATATATATATATATATATATATATATATATATATATATATATATATATATATATATATATATATGTATATATATATATATATATATATATATATATATGATATATATATATATATATATATATATATAGTCGGTCGACATACTTAAGCCATTCCTGATGGTTGTTCTTTAAACGAACATCCATTAAACCCAGTAAATTTCCCGATAGGAAACAATAGGGATTGGATTTTGATTTAGCCCTCCAATAATACAAATAAGAGCATTTTAACTCGAATTTAACAAGATCATCGTGCAGAAATTATGCAAACAAACATTTCAAAGTGAATAAGTAAAATAAATATGGACGATGGAGAGCTTTTATTGTTTAGAAGGGGACCCCCCTTCCTTAGAAATCTCAGGCAACTGCGCTCTTGCGCTTGTTTCTCACTTTTGTCTCTTTCTATTGCGTTTTCCATGAGACATCCTGTGTTTCTTTCTTTCCAAGAATATGTCCATTGATGTTATATTTTGCCTGTATTTAAAAATGTCCCTTAAATGAGAGAATTTTCATTCAGCAACTTTAAAAAACGGTTTGCAGCATATTTTTAAGGGCTATATTTCCAGGAAAACATTGCAATTTCCCGGGTGAGCACAAATCTGTTTTTTTAGTGAATCAGGTAATTCATCCTTTCCCTCCTCCTTCCCGTTCTCCTCAGAAAATTCCTCAACTGTCGTCTGTTGCTGCTTCTTCTGCAGGTCCTAGGGTGCTTCTGTGGTGAAACTCTCCTTTGTGCCCACCTACTAACTCCACCAAATCATCATTGTCCAACTCCAAGCCCACGGACATGCCCAGAAACAGTATCATCCACAACACGCTCAACCACCACAAAGTCTTGTACGTTCCTTTATGCTACGGCATTCTGTCCATAATTTCCTCAATGTAGACATCCCGGCAGGCTTATGCAATGGAAGGTTGTAAAGTGGCTCTTCTTGAATTTGCTTAGGGTTAGCTCTGTATCAGAAGATACCTCTAAGCACTTCTGGAATAATGTTTTGGTGTATAACAGTTTCTTGACATTAGAGATGCCCTTATAACCCATGGGCAGAATGAGAGCAGTCGTGTTAGCAGGCAAGAATCTCACCTTTATATAGCTGAATTCTTGTAGGAACTCTGCCTTCAAGCTTGGAGGATGAGCTTGAGCGGTGTACATGACAAGAAGGGCTCTCAGAGGCAATGGTTTTTCCTGAAGGTATTTCTTGATGTAAGGACAGCCACTTCATTTACCCTCTCAATTAAAAATTGCCTGGCAGGCCTGGCCTTACTGGTGACCTTCCAAATCACATTTTATTTAATTTTCATTACATTTCCCTTTTAAAGCGCTTTGGTTTTCTTGGTGGTAGATAAGCAAAATCTTTGGTTTATGGTGCGCACATGAGTTCCCACAGAGCAAATGTTTAGCATGTCCTTCAGTGGCTTGTGACTTCCTCTATGTGATAAAGGTCTTGTTTGGACTTTTCTTCCAAAACAAACCTGTCTCATCCAGAATGAACACTTACTGAGGAATAAAACCTTCCGCCTTTACATAGTGATTGGATGTTTTAACATTTTCTTGGCAGCATCTTTGTCAGAAATGGCTGCCTCCCGATCGTCTCACCACGCTGTGTATGCTACTTTTCTTCTTGAATATCTCAGACTAGCCATAAATGACTTTGGACTTCTGAGAGCTACCTGTATAAGCATTAGCTACAGGGGGGATTTTCAAGAGATTGGCAAGTTTTTTTTTTTTCTTGCCTTTCCAAATAAAATAGCCTCAGAAACACTATCACTGTCTGACAGATTCTCATTAATTCAAATTAACATCAATTTCTCAGCCTTGTCAATAGTCTGAGCCCTTTTTCTTGTAAATGATTTCCTATCATGAGCAACATCAGGTGGTTTGATGGCCTCGTCGTGGTTTATTATAGAGAAATTATTGGTCTGACCATGCCAGACCTCTACACCGACCAACCACTAGGATACCAGTCTCAAGTTTTATGTTTTTTTTTTTTAATCTATTGATTTTCTCCCTTTTCCTTACTGGTAATTATAATTGTGAACAGTATAAGTACCGTACACCAGAACAGTAAAAACACACAAAGACATTAACATCCTATCAGAGATGTGCACTGAGGATGACCAACACGTGCAATGAATCTTTCCCTTGTTCCAGCTAGGAACCACACACACACACAGGATTCTTTAACCAACAAAAAATTCCATTAAAAAATAGATCTTATCTCGGACAAAATAACATCTTCCTGAATTGTCTGTTAATTCTGGCATCTGTCATCCAAACCCATATTCGGAGGATCAGAACTAGGTCACATTACTGTGAGAATAATGCGACCTCAACCTGATACTCTGGAAGGGGGTTGGAATCTAGCTATGAACGTCAGAATTTTTTTTAATTTTTGCATTATGACCTAAAGCTATGTTGTAACAAGCGTATCCAATATATAGTATATATATATATATATATATATATATATATATATATATATTATATATATATATTATATAATATATATATATATAATATTCATAGTTATTATTACTATTATTATTATTATGTGTGTGTGTGTGTGAGTGTGTAAAGAGGAGAGGAGCAATAACAGTGGTAGTAGTGATGAGTTTAGATATCAAACATTAAATAGAAAATTATGGGAGTGAGACCAGGAAAAAGCTTATGATAGAGTCAAGAGGCAAAGTGGAGGGTGCTGAGAAACTGCATGGTATAGAAGATATATCGTTGAGAGCAGAAACAGATAAATGTAGGAGAAGAGTTACTGGTTAGTTGTAAAGAAATAAAGCTAAGATCAAGTTGTGTGAAATAAGAAGGCGGAGAACAGGCAGGGTATGCTAATGCAAAATTTTGAAATAAAAAAAACTGTTGAAAATGAGGGGAATGTCTAATGTTCTTTAGGTGATGGTAATGATTGCAAAATTACGATTTGAAATGTTTAGCAACACGAACAAGTTGAAAAACAATATTAGCAAATATAATGCAATGAGTGTAAATGGAAGCTAGGAAAATGTTGGTATGGATTGTGAGAGAATAGTTTTAGCATATATGTACAAGCATTTGAGAATAAATAAATGAAGCGATTACAGGATAGGAAAAGAGGTTAGCTACAGAACGTGTCAAACAAGGAATGACTGATCGAAATGTGAAGAAAATTAGGTGGACCTTATAGTGGTTTGGATACCAAGTTTGGAATGCATGGAGATACTGATAGCAACTGCCCCTTATAGAAGTGAGATATAGATACTGAACGTAAATAAATAAATTTGGCAGCTGAAGAGATGAACTGTGTTCATAGAGGAAAGAAGACGAATGAGAAATGTGGATATTTGCTGAAGTGGTAAAAGGGTTAGAGAAAATGAAAGGCTGGGTAAATGGATTACGGCAGTTTGTGAAAAGAGTATATAGTTCAAATGTATTATGGATAAGGAGCAGGATAACATCTGGAAAGAGCTAGATGCATATGGAAGACCAATTAGGAAA
>NC_061108.1:87369187-87371687 GCF_015104395.2 Macrobrachium nipponense
ACAGATATGATGACAGTGACTATTAATAGTGAAAGGTTGGTGTTTAGGTGTAAGAAATTCCTGATCCCCCCTCCACACACACACACACACACACACACACACAAGCGAGAAAAAATTCACTATAAATTTTACTAATTTTTTTCTTTCTGAACATATCTCGCATATTTTACTAGATCACGGTATAAGAATTTAGTACCAAAAAATCAGCATGGAGTTTGTAGGAGTTAAAATGAATTACAATGTAGATTGTCATAATATTGCCAGTATCTATAGCAAAATTGTTAAACCTAATTGCATCCATATGAATGTTTGATACATTTCATGTAGCCTCGCAAATAAACTAACCTTTTTTTTTTGTTGCCAAATGAAACATACCCAAAACCTAACAAACACATGGCATGCGCGGATAATATATACATGTATATATATATGTATATATATATATATATATATATATATATATATATATATATATATATACACGTACACATATACACATACAAGTGTGTGCGGGCACGCGTGCGCGCTTGTGTGTTGACATGTATATTGGCTATGGTGGTAGGCACTCAGTTATTTGCACTTTTACTTAAAACATTAACCAAAGCATTTATCAATTGAATGCAGGACAATGTTAACTCCGACTTTCCTAACTTGAACTATCAAATCAGAACGGAACCGGATGTGCAGAAACTTCCACAAGACTACTCCTTCTATACACTCTTGGAAAAAGCTCATACGGAAAAAAACTGCCTCGGGATACTGTTCTGTTCACCTTTATCTGGCAGTGTCTCAGATGTCTCTTGGGTGTTTCATATCCAACACCTCATATAATTCATTAGTAAAGCACTGTCGCTGTTATCCTCTCTTATTCATTGATACAACGTCCAACGCGTTTATGGTTATTACAACATTCTCACTTCAATATGATAACCGAAGGATGGCTCAACAACCTCGTCATGAATTATGTTCTCACTCTAGCTATGATAGAATCTATAGCTCATTTCTCTATCTCTATCTCTGCATAAACCTTGCAATCCTCCTTGGCCCCCATATTCCGCAGCCATTCTTTTATTCTACTATGATTTATTATATTTACAATAAATTCCCAGTGAATCAATCATTTTCTTCCTCCTATCATCGTTTCTCTATCTCTATCTGAGAATAAACCTCGCAATCCTCCTTTGTCCGCATATTCAGCAGCCATTCTTTTAGTTTACTATCATTTATTATATTTATAATTAATTCCCAGTGAATCAACCATTCTTATCCTCCCATCATCTGTAATAACATTCATTGTGCCGTCATCTAGGGAATGGAATTGCAGCGTCATCCCAAAAAAGTGAAAAGTGGAAGACATTTTTTAAGATTCCTGGATAGTGACCCCCTTGCGGCACGTTTAGTACAAGGCCATTGGGGATTGCCATAGAATCATAAACAAAAGACTCTAAATACCGTAAAGATTATATGACCTCCCAAGAAATATTAGTCCTAGATAACGACCCCTGAAAACCCTTGGGGGTCACTATCTAGGAATGATCCACTTTTTCTTATCATACTTTCCTTTCCCTTTTGGAGGGTCTTGGGCCAGAAACGTACAGCCTTCCGCTTGCCTATAAATTCTTAAATGATAAAGGTGCAAGCCAAATGCCTTTTGCTCTTGGTATACATTTGTAATTGGGTGGACTAAGTTGTAGTAGGCTGGGAGCATTTAAGGTGCTGGTAAACATTGGCTAATCACTGGACTGCATACATACAGCACCCGCTCACTCCTCGTAAAACTTCTCTGCTCCACCTTATTAATCCTAGGCCCTAGTTTACCCATCTGTTATTAATACATATACCTTCGTCTACTCCTGGAAAAATGATCTGTGTTAAGCAAATTTTGTGGAATATTTTTTTTCCCGTTTCCACCAACAGATTCTCTCAACAGCGGTAACGTTCTTTATAACCACGTATTGATCACCTATACTAATACATTAGCCAACTTACTCTTCCATCCACTTAGTACTGATGTATAAGAAAACAAATATTTTCTCTGTCTTTTCTTCTACATTTCTACCTATAGATATTTGTCTTTTAAAAACCGTTTATTTCCATGGACTATTGTACATCTCTACTTGGACGCGTTCATACAAAACCCTTCTCGTTTATTCCACTCGAGGCACTCCATACATAACAGCTTCAACATATCCCTCTCCATCGCCTAACTTTTCTTTTAAATTCTCAACACAACCATCCTTGTTCTTCCTCAAAAAACCTGCTTTCTGACTCTTCCATAAACTCGGGTCCCTCTTACCCCTTTCCAATTCACAACCAATTCAGAGCCACTACACTTATTTTTCGCAAAAATTCCTGCTACAATAACTACCCGATAAAATCAGTACTCCTTCAGAAACTGTATTTCTTTCTTGGACGATAACTATCTATCTGTCTGTCTATCTATCTACTGGGTAAAATTTGTTCTCCCAAATCTTTGTGAAAGTTTTTTATTGGGAGTGTA
>NC_061108.1:87374187-87401687 GCF_015104395.2 Macrobrachium nipponense
AAGCGGTAGGGGTGTAAGAATACAACCACCATAGGTTCTGCAGGTCATAAAAGGCGACTAAAAGGACACCTGCTGCTTTGCAGTCTTACTTTTTAGTAAAAGGCTAGGCCCAACGCCAATAACTGGAAATTGCTGCCTTGCTCTCTTACGTTTTAGTAAAAGGCTAAGCCCACTGCCAATAACTGGGGAAACTGCTGCCTTGCAGGTGGACATTTTAGTCAGAGGCTAGGCTCACCGCCAATAACTGTGGTTGATGACAGCAATGGCATGCGATCATAAAAACCCCTTTGGCAAACAATAAACCATGCCTGATGTAAACGATGCTCGTCAGAATCCCCTCACTGACGTGATAGATGGGCGAGGGGTACTGCAGGAATCACAACTGTAGCAAAAGAAGTTAGTGAAAGAGTGGAAGATAAGAGCAGGTACATGGAATGTAGGTACTCTAACAGGAAAACTTAGGGAAATAGTAGAGGTGATAGAGAGGAGGAGGATAGATTTCTTGTGTGTGGAGGAGACTAGGTGAAAAGGGAGTGGAACTAGAGATAAGAATGGGTATAAGCTATATTATAGCAGCTCACGAGAAGGATGAAATGGAGTTGGAATTATAGTAAGTAACAACTGGAAGGAAAAGGTGGTAGAAGTAAAGAGAGTAAATGCTAGGCTTTTAAAGATTTCAGTAATAATAGGGGAAAAGATAGATAATATAATGTTTCTCAGATAAGGTGCCAAGAGCAAGAGAAAATGAGAAGTAGGAAACCAAAGAAGAGAAAGAGAAGATCTAGAATTAAGATTTGGGACCTTAAAGGAGAAAAGGAGAGCAATTTAGGAGGAGTGGTAGAGAGAGATGTCTGGAAAGGGGAACGTAGAATTTGGACAGGGTAATAGAGTGGAAAATATCTGGGCAGACATGAGAGAAATATGCGTTGGGGAAACAGAGAAACTGGTGGGAAGGACCAGTGGATTTGGAGAGTCTGGAGGAGTAAAGTGGTGGTGGAATGGAGAGGTGCAAGAATCAATTAAAAGAAAATAAAAAGCTTTAAGGACTCACAAGTAAAGCATGCACAGGGTGCAGAGGTAAGGTACAGAGAAGAGGAATGAGAGGCGAGGAGGGTAGGTATGACTATTGGAAGGGCAGCAGAGTAGTTGAGTAAAAGACTAGGAACTAGAGAAGGAGAAAAGGATATCTACAAGATTTCAAACTTGAGGAAAAGGTAGAGACAGGATGTGGTTAAATTAGGTGTCATCAAGGATAGTGATGGAAATATATTGTATAGGGATGGAGACATTAAGAAGAGATAGCAAGAGTATTTTGAACAACTATTAAATACTGAAAATGAGAGAGGAGATGGGGGTAAGCAAAGAGGGTGGAAGGACCAGTGATGAAGATACAGGATACAGAAGTGAAGAGAACATTAAGAAAAGTGAAGAATGGTAAATCACCAGGTCCATCGGAATGATCAAATTACTAGGTACAGAGGGGGAGAAATGGATGGTGGATTTATTGAAAGCTATATGGGAAGAGGAAGAAATGCCAAGGGACTGGGAAGAGAGTCCAATGGTATCTATATTCAAGCAGAAGATGTCATGGATTATGGTAACTACAGGGGAATTAAACTAACAGTGCGTTGATTGAAAGTTTTAGAGAGAATACTGGATGAGAGATTAAGAGAGATTGTAAAGATCGGGAAACAGCAGTATGGAATCATGAGAGGAAGAGCGATGGTGGATGCCATCTTCATAGTAAGACAGCTACAGGAAAAGAGGCTAGAGGGAAATCAGGAGCTCTTTCGTGCATTTATAGAGAAAGCATATGATAGAACCCCAAGAGAAGTGACGTTTTGGTGTTTCAGGAAAAGGAAAGTCCCAGAAAAGTTGGTTAGGATGCTCGAGATGATATATAAAAGAATGAACACAAAAGTGATAACAGCAGTTGGGAAACAGAAAACTGAAGATAGTGTTGGATTACACCAAGGGTCAGCATTAAGCCCTATTTTTATTTGTGCTTGTCATGGATGTGTTGAGTGAAGAGATCATAAATGAAGTGCTGCAGGAGTTGTTGGATGCTGATGGTATGGTGATTACTGCTGAAAAAAAGGAGGACCTACAGAGAAGGGTTGGAGAGTGGCAAGAGTCATTAGAGAGGCGTGGCTTAAAGGTGAGCAGTAGGGAAGATAGTGGCAGAATAGTAATACAAGAAATAAGAGATTCAATGATAAAACAGGCAGAAAAATTCAAATACTTAGGATCTACTTTAAGCCAAGTGGGAGGATATGAGACTGAAATTGACAGTAGGATAAAAGCTGCACGGGGGGAAGTGGAGAGAGGTAGCTGGAGTGATATGTGATAAGAAAATGCCAATCAAGCTAAAAGTCAAGATATATAACACAGTGATAAGAGCAGTGTTAATGTATGGAGCAAAAACATAGGCTATAAGAAGAAAAGAGGATGTAAAGCATCAGAGAACAGAGATGAGAATACTGGGGTAGATTATGGTAATATCGCTGCTTGAGAGACTGGAAAATTATTTAATATGAAGAAAGGCAGACTTAGTAAAGATCACAGAGGTGATAAGAGAGTCACGATTGAGATGGTATGGGCATATGTTGAGGATGAATGCCAAGTAGAGAGTGAAGAAGGCTTACGAGCAACCTGATAGAGGAAGAAGTTCGAGAGGGAGACAGAGAATTAGATGGTGGGATGAAGTGAAGGAAAATATGGAGAGAAGAGGTTTGGTGGAGGATGCCAGACAACCGACCCTTAATGCAACGGTGGGAAAGAAGAATATATATATATATATATATATATATATATATATATATATATATATATATATATAATATCTGTGTGTGTGTGTATGTGTGTGTGTTTATGGAACTCTCGTAGATGGAATTAATACACTCAAAGAACATACTCTAGTTGGAGAAAGAATGATAATGTTCAAATAATAGCTTCGTGCTTCTTGTAACTGTTCACGGGTCCCAAAACGAGCTGTCTTGGCCGTCAGTAATGCAAACACTAATATCCATACATTACCATTTATCTCTTTGGGCGTGGTTATTTATTGTATATTGAATACATTATTACTTTACATAGCATATGTAAAACCTGGAATAATCATTTACATATCGGAAAGCAACATAACAATTGCCTGATCAATAGACCGAGGGGTATGAACGTTCAATGCTAAGGTAGCATTATTCATGCAAATGATTTTTTCTGTTCGTCAGATTATCAAACTACGTGGAAGCCCTCTGCTTTTGCAAAGTGGTCTACCTTGTATTGTGTACATGTCTGAAGTAATTTCCAATTATTTTCACCTAAAATGGAAATTCTTAAAGAGAAAATTTTCACATTCACTTATATATTTGGCAGAAAATTATGTAGAATTCTCTGATCATCAGAAACCTTCCATCACTATCGGTAATTGTCGCCTTCATTTATGGTGGTTTCATTCCGCCTGAATGAATGAAAGAATTATTATTTTCAGATTGGTAACCATATAAAAGTACCTTTACTAAATAAATAAGCAGGTTTCAAATATTGCATGGAAATATGTAACTCATTAAGAGCATATTATAAATTCCAAAAATTATGAAGGAACTCTATTGGGAATCATTTTCCAACATCGGCCATTAAGTAGAATGATGTCATTTGAAATCAAGGAATTATGATAACCAGGACAAAAGATACAATATTATTCCCTTAGTTTTCAGTTTTTATTTCAGGGACGATAGAAATAGAGAGGGACACTCACAATACATATCTGGTATACCAGTCTAGAAGTAAAAGCTTTGATCATATACACATAAAAAAAGTATAAACAAGGACGCTCACAGAGTTCACTTTATCCTCTGAATAACTTGCACACCTAAAATAAATTCTATATAGTAAGTGGATCTGCCCCTGTCGTGGTTCGAATCTATACCTTCCCGCGGTCAAACAAAAGTGATAGAAGAGGATAATGTTATCATTATTCCTGGGATGAACCTAAAAGGCACAGGTTCGAATCATGGCTGTGACAGGCACATAAGATACTTAATTTCATTCAGGTGTAAGTTATTCCATACATACTGATTTCTATGTATAAAAAAGATATTTGAGTCCTAATACCTAAATATATAAGTACATTCTTACATACATACATGCATACGTGTGTTTGTGTGTATGGTGTTTGTATAAGTATGTATGCATGTATGTATGTAAGAATGTACGTATATATTTAGGTAATAGGACTCAAATATCTTTTATTTATTGAAATCAGTGTGTATGGAATAATACAGCGCGCGCGGGCGCGCACACAGAGACACACAGACACACTCACATATATATAAATATATATATATATATATATATATATATATATATATATATATATATATATATGCGTGTGTGTGTGTGTGTATGTGTGTGTGGGTGCGTTTGTGTGTTTATTTTCCCTTGTCACTTGCAATCTTCTCACCGTTCCCAAAGGTATCTTCGGATAAGAAGAGAGAGAGAGAGAGAGAGAGAGAGAGAGAGAGAGAGTTTCTGTTTCTATTTTTTTTCTTGTTCCTTATCACTACTAACATCCTGACTTTTTTAGTCTTCCTTTACTCCCTGAGGATATAAAGTAAATGGGTAAATTTTAATTTTCAGTACTGTTTGCTTGTTCTTTAATCCTAATTCATTTTACATAATTTGTTTATTAATTTGTTGGGTACGAAACTTCTTCTTGGTAAACATGGGATACACATAAGTTTGACGTAAAGCCCTTAATAATCTTATGTTTAAAGGAAGTATATACGCCGTGTATATATTAACTATTTCATCTGTCTCTTTCTCCTTTCCATTCCTTGACGTACTGTGATAACTTTGAAATTGCTGCTTGATACTTACTAGAAATTATTATAGATTATTTTCTATACTGAACTTTACCTTGATTGGCAATAATTGTCACATCTTTGTATAGTCGGGTTATACTCTTATAATAAGTATTGTATGTGGCATGGAACCGCCTTTTGCTACGATTGTATTTAGTGTCCTTTATTATTATTATTATTATTATTATTATTATTATTATTATTATTATTATTATTATTATTATTATTATTATTATTATTATTTTACACAATAACGCAAGGATATGAAGCTCTGATAACATTGCAATGATATCCTTCGTTGTTGACGTCTTTGGAGAACACTCCAATGAGGATTCAGAAGCCGAATGTCTTCAAAAGATGAGCCATTATTGAACTAAAAGTTTTAGAGCTTATAATTTGAAATTAATAGATCCTTAGGATACGCTAGCCCCATAACACACTGATGATCCCTCTGACCCAGTGACTGGTAGTGGGGAATTCAATGGAGTTAAAGAGCGGCTTCGACAATGACATATCGTACCTGCTGCTAATTGACCAAGCTAACATAATGGGACACTTTAAGGCCGTCCCCCTTTCGTGGTCGGGATCACACGTGTCCTAATGTGATTCACCCCAACATTCCTCCAAATGCTGAATATCAGTTGCAGTCCCTGATTTCTTTTCGGTTTTATATGCAGTTGAGGACCTTTCTTTTAATGTTCACTGAAAGCAATAATAGTAGAAGAATCAAATGTTTTACTGATGTGTATCACATTAACGCCTCTTAGTTGGAGGCAAAATATTAAGAATAAAGACAGACAATATCATTAGAAATCCAGACCTATGGTGCTAGATCTTATCAATATAAGTACTTCCTTTATGAGTTATTACAGCTGATTGCGTGGGGAATATTAGAAGGCTCCCAATCCCCATATAATTCTGCACCTCAGAATTTACCCGAATTTGCCGATTATGACTACCTAACAAGGAAGATTTGGAACGTCATAATCTACCCCAGAGCTAATATTTACTTTTACGATAACGAGCTCCCGTCCACGGTAGTGCCATCGTCAGCGTACCTACTGAGGGCTTTTTAAAATGAAGAACAATCTTGTACTTTCAAGCGCTATTGCAAAGGCACAATACCAATGTGCCCTGAAGTAAGATTAGCTTAAAGTTTTGCCGAAATTTGCTTGATATGAAACAGAAATATTAAAGGAAAATATTGTTTTTATAACATATACTTAGTATACTTTATAACTGATATACGTTTAAAAGTTCATAACAAGCAGGGTAGTAATTCTATTTTATTGATCATTAGTGGTTTTACGAATGACTTTTTTTTTTTTTATTCCAAATTTTTATCTTCATTTCCACAAGAACAAAAGATATCAGGGGCTTTTGGGAGTTAATTGCAAAAGCAATTGTCCCTAACCAGACAAAATTACATATTCGGTATTTTCGGAGTATTTTTTTTATATTGAAATCTTCTTCTGGGGTATCTTGACTCATTTCATATAATTAAATATATATATATATATATATATATATATATATATATATATATATATATATATATATAACAATTCAAGCTACAAATGTCCTTTAATATCTAAATTCACTTTACCTCCCAAATGATATATTTTCATATATGTACCGAAGGGGAATTTTTTTTTTAGTTGATAATAATTTCGTCCCCCCATGGGATCGAACCACTGTCCAAGTGGACGGGGACGAAATCAGGACAGTCAGTGACGCTATCCAATCAGCCAACAGAGACGCTATAAGTTCATATCGATTCTGATATGTTGGCGTCTCTGTTGGCTGATTGGATAGCGTCACTGACTGTCCTGATTTCGTCCCCGTCCACTTGGACAGTGGTTCGATCCCATGGGGGGACGAAATTATTATCAACTAAAAAAAATTCCCCTTCGGTACATATATGAAAATATATCATTTGGGAGGTAAAGTGAATTTAGATATTAAAGGACATTTGTAGCTTGAATTGATATATAAATGGATCACGGTTCGAGATGATATTATCATATATATATATATATTATATATATATATATATATATTATATCATATATATATTATAATATTATTTATATATTACCTATTATTATTATATAATTATATATTCATTCAGTATATCAAATGAATCTTAAAAAAAAAACAATCCATCCTGTTTTCATATTTTTGCCCGTAATTGGCAGGTTATGTAAAAGCTCATTTGACAAAATAATTAAATGAACCCACGTTCCAAGTCTTGAAACCCAGACCATCGTTGCGCTGCCTGAAAGGTCATTGTGAGATATTTGATCTGAAAGAAAGAATCATGCAATCGTTTTTCCTCGTTATCAGCCAAGAAAATTAGTAGTATATCGTCTTGAAATAATTCCATGACTCGAAGAAAAATTAAATTTTTATCCTTTCAATATAAGGATATTATACCCATAAATTATTCATAGAGGAACGAGACGGGTCTTTTGTTGACAATCCTAAGTATTGGCATTTGAAACAATTTGCCATCGTTTACAATATATTCCATAATATATCAATTTGAAAATGGAGACTTATCTGAGTTTGCCTCATGTTTATATAACATTGCATAGTTATATTCATAATTGAAAGAGTCCGTTATTTTCTCTCGATATTCTGCGCAAATAAATCTAGGCACTGTTAAATTGGCAACTAATTCAGCCACTTGACTTCCCGCAAGAGTGAACAGAGAACGTCGACATTTCATCTCACTGATGTTTTTAGCAATGGTTGTCATGATAATTATTACAAATGTTATTTGATATCCCATTTACAAATAATTTTCAATGATTTTATAATGATAATAAAATGTAAGTAACACATAACGTAAGCTGGTAAATGCATTTAGAAATCGGTTTGCCTGGTAAATTTCCATCTATTTTTTTTATCCTTTGTAGTTTTGGACACCTATTGAATGCACTCCTACAAAAAATGTTGAGAAATAAGTCGATAACGTGAATACTTATACAAGAGCAGGCAGGTAAGTGGAACTTATTCCTCATCATCATAACTTGGATTTCTACTTAATTTATTTACTTTTATTTGTAATCGTTATACATGGTACTTCATAGCTTTGCAGTTCAACTTTTTTTTAAAGAATAACCACTAATATCTCAGCTTAATTTTAATATTATTTAGTTTAAAAAATATCCACAATTATATATAAAAATATATTTGTATGTAAAAATAAAAAACAAAGACTTTCGAACACTTGAACGGTGTTCCTCATCAGTGTGACGTCACACTGATGAGGAACACCGTTCAAGTGTTCGAAAGTCTTTGTTTTTTATTTTTACATACAAATATATTTTTATATACAATTGTGGATATTTTTTAAACAATTTGTTTTCACGGAATTGTGAATTTCTTAACAAATTTAATATTATTATTATTATTATTAATTATTATTATTATTATTATTATTATTATTATTATTATTATTATTTTATTATAGGCAATTGCAGTAAAAGACTGTCAACTAGCAGAGCAATTTTATATTTATAATGCCTATGCAAAATGAACGTGAAAAACAAGGAACAAATCCAGTGGAATTCATATCAGATGAATGAATCAAATCCAGGACGTAATTCCTTGAAAATTAAAGGAAGTATCAGAAACTTTTAAATTGTATAAATAGCTTTTATTAAAGATCTGAAATACATACATAACACTTTCAAACCTGTTCAAGAATCCAACAGAAATACACAGAAAGATGTCGGGATCTATAAGTGCCATGAAGGCGCAGTAATACAGGATGAATTCTAATACAACATAGACGAATGTCCGATCATAGATGGCCTGGCTTAGGAAAAGGAAGCCACTATCTCAGATATAAAATATTGACACAGACGTACTAATAACACCCAGGTAGAACACCTCAAAGCAAGACAAGATGCATCAGACGTGTGCGACAACGTTATCAATTTCCAGATATATGGGAAGGTTTACGAAAAGTGCTTAGATTTACATCTACTTTAATCACCATAATTTATATGTTGTATAGGAAAAGACGGGAATCGCAAGTAGAGCCAGGAACTATTAAGACTTCGTATCCACGAAAAAGCAAGAGATTTAAGAACAGTGAATCATTGCCAGAGAGCATTTTGTTCAGTTATAGAATGGAAATATGCATCCATAAATATACTCTTAAAGCTACAAGTTGTATATTTCTTGCGGAAGTTTTGCCCATAAATATATACGTAAAGCAAGCAGGTGTACGTTGCTTGTTGCATTTGTATCCATACATTTAAACGAAAAACAAGAGGTCTTACGTTTAATACGGAGTTTATTTACATGACTATATACGTGAACCAATTTGTTCGTTTCTTGTCGATGTTTTATCCATAAATATATATAAGAAGAGCCAGAAGGTGTAGGTTTCTTGCGAACTTTTTATCCAGAAATTTATATGATAAGCAAAAGTAGTACATTTCTTACGGAATTCATAAATAGAATGCGTAGGTAAAAGTTACTACTATAAGTCATCCATTTATATTAAGAGAGAAATACGAATGATCGAGTCACTACAGAAGTTAATTAAATCATAGAGAGCGAGCAAAGCATAAAGGCACCTTTAACACTAATCATTTTACTGGGAAAATAAATCTGTTAATTTTGTTTTTGAAAATGTATAAGACAGAAAGCTTTCGATGACCTGCAGGTACTCCTTGTCAGATTGACAAGAAGGACCGTGCAGGTCATCGAAAGCTTTCTGCTTTATATATTTTAAATAACAAAATCATCAGACATACGACTGTGAATTTACTTTCCCATTTTATTGACTCATGTCATTATGAATTTTCTTTGAATCCTCTTACTGTTAGATCATGAATGAACTACATAAGCAAGAAATTCAAAGCACATAATCGGCTTCATATATTTTCACAGAAGGTTCATCAGCAGCTTCCGTCTGCCACCTCCAAACCCCCATCCCTAGCTCCACCTCCCACCAAGAACGGTGAACTCTGTTCATCTCTGTCTCTCAAACACTATATATCCTTCTTTCCAGCTTTTCAACTTTGGATGATTAAGTTCTGTTGTCACCAATGAATTACCCAGTGTCACTTTAAGGCTAAACTTCCAGGAACCTGTTCCCCAAAAGAGGAGTCTCCAGTATTATCATTATATTATGTTTGTCCGTATTTCGCCTAGCATTCTCTGCAAACATTTCTGCTGATTTCATGTGTTTCCTTGTATTTACAGGTACTAATTACAAAACCCTTGTTCTTTGGCTTCATATGGTTTTCTACAAATCTTTCCCACATATATACTGTTTCCCAATTTGTTTCATTCTTTATTCTTTTGCTTACGGCTATCACCTTAATATCCTACATTCAAGTTGCTCTCAGATACTTAATAAGATTAAATACATATAACCCTCCACTGTACCGATCGCCGTACGTAATATTTGTAGGCTCGTAACGTTAATCTAGCTTACACAACGCTTGCACATATCTCTGTTTAGGATCAGTTTCAACCCTCTGTCATTAGCCTTTATAGTTTCTCTTCTGTATTTCATCCACCATTGTATATTAACAGACATCTGTAAGTCTACACTTCACCTTCCACAAAGATGCGTCACATCTCATAATTAAGGTAAATAAGAGCCATATAGTTATAACGTACTTTTACCTGTGGCACATTTTCTCTTCGCTGAAAATTACAGTCCTCCGTCTACATACTATTCTGTAATACCCTCTGCTTCCATCAAAACACTTTTCGTTGCTCTCAAAAAGTTATTCTATGATTATACTATGATGATGAATAACGGACCATTACAGCTCTAATAATACTCATCTGAATAAGACAGATTTATGTACTATATGGGTTTTGAAATCAGTGTAGGTTAACTCTTCATACGGTCTCCGTTTACCTCGGTGTATGCTTATGCACGTACCCTAAAACGTCGAGGAAATTAACTTTATACATGGATATATATATATATATATATATATATATATATATATATATATATATATATATATATATATATATTATATAATATATATATATATATATATATATATATATATATATATATATATATATATATATATATATATATATATATATATTTACTCTGGATGTAACACGAGTTTATGCAAATATTTGGGGAAATTAAAGAAAATGTCATTCTGAGCAGAAAATGTTCTATGAACATGCATTTTAAGGTTTCGTTTGTCAGTGAGGTAATTTTTCAGATAACTATCATCATTAAATGGCCAAGTAAGACGGAGTGCACAGGATGCCGGAGTACACACGGGTATCGAGAGGGGATGGAGGTGATCACCTCACTTGTTACTCAAATCAGCCTCCCTTTTCTGCCAAGAGTGCGTTTGGGTTATAAGTGCCAGATTCCTTATTCATTTTGTGAGCAAGAAACTGGAGACAATGCCTTACTGTTCCAGTAATATGGAATGTGCTAAAATGATGTCTATTTACTGTTTTTGCAACAGTAAACTCCACTGTTATAAAAAAAGGAAAGTGGTGATAAGGCCAATGTGAATAAAATGCTTCGAAATGAAGTGTATTCTTTAGGTACTGAACAAAAAGGAAAAATGCAAGTATCATTGAAAATTTCTCCCTCTCCGTCAATGGTATTCACTGGAATCCAATAAATGAAAGAAAAGCAAGCCAATTGCAATCCCCCTCCATCAAGAATAGGCCTATTCATTAAAGACATACCATAGATTTAAAACGTTTTTTTCAAAAATCTCTCCTTTTCCATCAAAAGTATTTATTATGCACCAGTCGAAGGGAAAAACGCTCCTAAAAAAATGTTTTCTTCTTTGTTAGATGAAAAAGAATGGGAGCATTATGGAGCATTCACTTTCTTTAGTCTTTCCTGAAAAAGGTAGTACTTATACTCATGCACTAATCAAAAGAAGTAAAAAAGCTGACATTTTTCAAAGTGCAATAGCCTCCCTACCTGAATTCCCTCGTCATCGTGATTACTGTTATTATCATTCATCATAGGCCTAGTCTTGACTCCCGATTCAACAATTACTTGACATCTACACTTGATACGTAAAGCTCTGTTCACATGTGGGCTACTAATTGAAGGGACTGTAATGTCACATTTTTCAAAAACTTAATTAAAAGAGTAGCAATCTAGTTTCCTAAAGCACTTCAACATCCCACCCTCCTCTTTATCCCTGACTACTCAGACATTGCGTATCCATGTTGGCAGAGAGCAGAGTTAAGGAAAACTGGGTAAATTAAAATTTCGCCTCACTGATGAACAAAGCCTTAAAATGCATATGTTTATATAACATTTTCTGTTTAGAATGACCCTTTCTTTCATTTCCCGAAATATTTGCATAAACTCGTGTTACACCCTGTATATGTATGTATGTATGTATGCATGTTGCTGTCGGCGATTCCAATAGGTAGATATACCATAATAGTTTATTGACAGAAGAAGCATTGATTTTAATGCGTTGATTGATAGGTGTCATGATTGTTTCTCATATATATATATATATATATATATATATATATATATATACACATGTGTGTGTGTATGTATGTATGTGTGTATACATACATACATACATATCAATAGGAAATCATATTTACTTACAAATATGTTTGAATTGTCCTGTATGTAATTCTCCTGTATGTGATCAATAGCTATCGTGCAATATTACATTTTCATCCGACTTTTACAAAAAAGTAATATTAACAAAGACCAGGAATATTTAGAGGGTCGTTGTCCCTTAATGCCTGGGGGGGTTGGCTGAGACTGTCAATACAGATAAGTAAACGTCAACAAAGAATAATTGCATCGATAAATGTGAAGATAAGGCTATTTTACGTGGAAAGTAGTCCGTAGAGTTATGAATCATGTAATAGTTAATTGATTTTTAACAGTTTGTTTTTAAGGATAATTACAGAAATTTAATTAATTGGCGTAATATACACGCAAATTGACCAAGAAATCAACAGTAAACAGGATTGCAACACACAAAGAATATATTCTATATATATATATATATATGTATATATAATATATTATATATTAATATATACTATATAAATATATAATATATATATATTATATATATTATATAGATATATATATATTATATATATAATATCATAATACCTACATACATATATATATATAATATTATAATATATATATATATATAATATATATATATATATATATATAGATATATATATAGAATAGATATACATATACATATACATATACATATACATATTGCCAAACCAGTAAATTTTTGTACTTGAAATCTAGATAAATGTGGCATTTAGTACACCTAATCTAATCTTTCTTATGTCTTGCCTCAAATACACGAGAAATAAAAAAAATTATCACTATAATAGAAATAGTGTAAATAATGGTTAATAAATCAAAAGACAAAAGAAAACCCTGAGTTTCTGTTTGAACCTTTATTTTATTTTTAAAGTAACTTATACACATTATTTTTATTTGAAAGTATTGATGTCTTGTGAATTCTGTAAATGCAAGTAGTAATTGTATACCTATAATACCTTACAAGCAAAACATTTACGACATGATTTCATGGCTCTGTTCATTTGAGTGGTTTTACAATTATCTTCATTTAGGACTGTTAGCAAAGCAGATGTTATCAGTTTACCTGCAACCCCGTTTGCCCCTGATCTTTATTTAACCCGTTTACATGCCATTGATATAAATTTCAAAGACTATGTGGATCATACTGCCCTTATTTGCCCAACAACACTTGGCTGTTTCCCTTACTGATTTAAATATTACCAAATATCTACGGGAGATTTAATGAAGAGTGTGATAAAACTATTGAGGTATGAATGAATGGGAGATTTCATTATATCAGACTAGGATCATAATAATAACTTAAGCAATTTCACAACATTTTGTTTTGCACGATTCGATGAAATGACTTTTGAGTGCAAAGTCATATAACACTGTGCTCCATGGGGATCTCTGGAATCCAAATTAGAAATGTCAAACATTAGCATTCCATTTCCTGTGTCAGTAAGATCCGTTTATAATACGATAATTTAAATGATAATCAGGAAATATTTTTACCCAAAGCAGATATGTAAATGAAGCTATTATCCATCCAATGACGGTGCATGAAATCTTCAAGATCAATGTCTTGTAAAAAAAAAAGTTACAAAATAAGGAATTTAATTTTTTCATCCATCGTATGACACTTGGTTTCGTGTCACAGCAATGTGTGAAGAGGTCATAAAATACTGTAAAAGAACTTTAATCATGTAGCAAGAAATGTTTCTGACCAAGATGGAGACATAAAAGGTGTTAAAGAATTTGTATCTCTCATATGAAATGTTATGCATTCTGCGTCTTTCTGTGCTGCATATAGGTCTTGGATTCCATCCTCATATATAATCTTTAAATGGTAAAGGCATTACAGAATTTTGTACTTGGCTCTAATTCAAATGAATAAGAATATATTCAAATTCAAACGTATTTTGTGTTTATTTCTCTTTTATCTTTCACTGAAAGTAAAAATTATGATTTTGCACCCACGCTCTCAAACGTTATTAAGTTTATATCATCATGATCATATAAGTAAAATCTATTTAATGCTCTATTATATTTACTTACTGGGTATACCATCAGCCCTCTGTGATGTAACATTCTCTCACAGTGAGTATAACATGTGATTTACATGTAGCATTCTCTGCAAGTCTGTTGCATGCATCAATTAATCAAAAGCTTTGTATAATAGTGGCTTCTTTACAATATGGATACCAACAAATCCTCTTTGTCTGCGCCATAGCAACGTAATTTAGCTGTTCATAATCACATTATAATGAACTCATTACGGTCCCTAGACTAGCCTGCTATATTAAAAGTATTTTTTTGAAACTTGTTATGTCATGGAACTTCACCATGGCAAAGTTTTTTTTTTCTTTCTTTTTAAGAAAGGTCAGGTAAGACATGACTCAGTGAAAATAAATATTTCCGGATCCAAAATTCCTTTCCAGAGGAGAAACAGGAAGAATTATAACGCATATGTTCTTCCCACAGTAAGAATTTCCAAATATACTTATTGTATCTCTATAAGAATTATGGTAGGTTGTTAACATATCTAACTTTATGTGATGCCTCGATAACAAAACATTATTCTTTGGTGTTCTTAAATTTTTTTTCTCTGATGACTAGTCTCTCTCTCTCTCTCTCTCTCTCTCTCTCTCTCTCTCTCTCTATATATATATATATATATATATATATATTATATATATATATATATATATATAGGTGTGTGTGTGTGTATGTTTGTTTTTATCGCATCACCGTTATAGCCTTGTAGGTGAAACGCCTCACCATACGTCCTAGATTCTTTGTTCCGTGGTTCAAGGCTATGAGCCGACGAATTACTCAAAAGTGAGGTTAAGTAGTAAGAGACCCGACTATTTAAAAGAATTGATCGAAGAAAAGAAACATATAATCCATCCCATTTAAAAGGACGTTTAGTAAGTAGACTTTAACGGAGTTGAACAACTAAGCTATTGAAAAGTATATATATATATATATATATATATATATATATATATATATATATATATATATATATATATATATATATATATATATATATATATATATATATATATATATATATATATATATATATATATATATATATATATTATATATATATATATGCGCATGATACCCTTGTTCCATAATATTCCCATCGTAGATTCAACAGAAAATCTTTTTTGCTATTTTTACGGCCAACTTCCAGAATTCATCTCATTTTCAAGGCTGAAAAAAAATGAAAATAAAATAAAAGACAATTCAGCTATAAAATTCACACACGACTCTTAAAAGCATATATTTGCTCTCGAAAAACAAAACACTTGAAAACAAAATATACAACATTAGTTCACAACTATAATATATAGGAACGTACTAAACCAAGGAGACCACCATATCAGCAACCGTTAATGATTTTATTTTTCTAAAGACTTTATACTCTTTAGAACCCTGATGCTAGCGATATTTTTTTTTTTTTTTATTAATTTTCAACCTTGAAAATGAGAGAACATTTACCCCAAAGGTAAAAAGTTTGCTCCCGACAATGTGTCGTCCCTTTATTTGATCCTGAGTTTCGTCATTAGCAACATCATATACTACATACATACTTACACACATATACACACACACATATGTGTGGTAGCGCAAATACATACATACACACATACACACACACACACACACACACACACACATATATATATATATATATATATATATATATATATATATATATATATGTGTTATATATATATATATATATATATATATATATATATATATATGAATAATTATCACATCACCGTGATTCATATAGATCATTAGCGCTACAAATGTCCCTTGAATATCTAATTCGCTCTACCTCGGAATTGATATATTTTCATATATGTACCGAAGGGGAATTTTTAGTTGATAATAATTTCGTCTCCCCAATCCCACAAGGGGACGAAATTATTATGAACTAAAAATTCCCCTTCGGTACATATATGAAAATGTATCAATTCCGAGGTAGAGCGAATAACATATTAAAGGACATTTGTAGCTCGAATGATATATATATATATATATATATATATATATATATATATATATATATATATATATATATATATATAAAATGTTTTTCCCCATCATAAGACTGCTCCAAGTTTGAGAGAAAATTAACATTCAGCAGTCCTTGTCAAATTCATACTAAAGCTGCTGAATTATGGACTAACGTTTAGTGATAAAAATTTTAATATCATTAACTTCTTCATGAATCTATTCATTATCTTATCAGCCTGTCTAAGCTCTTACATAAAGTAACACTTATCTTTTATCTTGCATGCAGTTTCACAATTCATACACATCAAATATTCCTGTGCAATTCTTCTTTCGCTGATGTCCATATATTTTTATTGCTCCGAGGATCTTTTTGGTTAATTCCATATATCTTAAGAACCCTGCAAATTACTCTCTACCAATTGTGACAATAGAGTTTCTTAGTCCATATTTCCTTTGAAAAATTTTTTTCGTCAAATTTCTAAATTCGCATAACTGTTGAAAAGAGTTTACATAATCCTTTTTAATCTAATCCCACACTTATATCATCCAATGCGTACTTCTATCTTGTATACCAGAGAAATTTCCTGAATAACTATCTTTAAATAATTCTTGCTGTCGTCCCTTTCCTGAATCAGATATTCCATAAAATTCCTAATCCAGTAAATCTCACTACCACCACAGTACACTGTCTTGAACGTAGTTGTAACAACTCTTAAAGTCTTTCCTCAGTTTACCATCCTTTGCAGTGAATATATGTATATGTATATCTAATGAAAGGGGCTTATAAAAACAGCCAAAATGTAGAAAGTAAATACTATATTTCAGAGACCAGCTGTCTCTCTCTTCAGGCAGGCAATGAAAGAGAAACGTTACAGAAAGACTGGTATTCATACCAAGATGTCCACAGCTCAGCCGTTAAGTCATCCCAGATGACAATTTCTCTTTAATCTTCTTAATCACTGGTTGGAGGAAGATTTTATCTATTATATCTGAGTCCGAAGCTCCTTTTGAAAGATTCATTGTGTTTCTTTGTTTACTCAAAGCTGATTCTACTGTCTGGCTTCTGAACCGACAATTGCAGCTACAATTTATAGTATGTCAAATTCTAGTTTATTATGTGACTATGGTTATTTATGTGGATGAAAATAGCTGAGTTCTGTTATCCATACCCAACTGAACATTTATGCTGTATATATCTCTAGGGAAGTGATTTACCAGTAAAACTGATATAGGATTGGTCACAGTTGAGGCAAGGGATTTTGTATACTTCTGTGTCTTTGGGGATTGGCTTTCGTTGGACAGTAATGAAGGATTTAGCTATGATGTTTGGGTAGATTAAAGGAAAAGGGTTAGGGTCTCCAAGTGTCTTGGGTCAAGTCTTAATCTTGTTCAGGTGTGGGACTTTTTTTTTTATTCTCAAGTACACGTTCAGGGTATTTCAAAGATGACAGCTGCTTACGGATTAGTTTAATTACCTTTTCTAACAAAAGGCTCTTAAGAATAAGTTGCTGGCTATGCCAATCGCAATAAAAGTGTCATGATAACTAAATTAGTGAAATTATTGAAGTGAAAATTTTGGTTTTCTATATGGTAAATATATATTCTGTCATGTCTCTATTGAAACATCAAGAGCAGGAATTATTTTGTCTGTTTCCCATTCAACTTCAAATTTGATACTAGGCATTAATGCATTTAAATTTGAAAGAAATTTATTAACATTACCCCACTTATTCACTTATTACCCCAAAATATTAGGATATAATCTACATATCTCACCCACAACATGTCTTTAGGTTATATTACATTTACCATTATAGTTTTAAAATATTCCATACAACACCCAAATTGTTTTTTTAGAGAATTCTTCTCTAAAAAACTGTAAAACGTCGTGTACTGATAATGTTTGTGAATAGCGAATCAACAACTAAGCTTAAAAGTTATATTTTGTGAGTGGTGTCTGTGCTTCTCTCAGTTTACGATAGAACTCTTCAGAATCTTTAATGTGACTGGGGTAAAATGTGCCTACGAAAGGGCAAAGAAGGCCTGCTAATCACTTCATTGGTTTTGTAGGTAAACTACTCTCCTGAGTAATTTACCTGAATAAATGTTCAGTAAGGTGTGGGCAGCAGAGCTCAGCTATTTTTAACCACATAAATAATCATAATCACAGATTAAACTAGAAATTTTTACATAGAGTTTACAGTGGCAATTGTCAGTTCAAAAGCCAGATAGTAGAATTAGCTTTTATTAAGCAAAAACACACAATGAATCTTTCAAAAGGAGCTTGGGACTCAGATATTATAGATAAAATCTTCCTCCAACTAGTGATTAAGAAGATTAAAGAGGAACTGTGTGCTAGGGTGACTTAATGGCTGAGCTGTGGACATCTTGGTATGAATATCGGTTTTTCTGTAACTTTTCTCATTCATTACTTGCCTGAAGAGAGAGACAGCTGGTCTATGAAGTATAACATTTACTTTCTACATTTGGGCAATCATATATATCCTTCTTACATAACTTCACTGAAATCAGTATGCTTTTATGACTGAAATAGGACTTTATTTTGAGAATAAAATAAATGTATGATCAAAGATACAACATTATTTTACAGTTGTATTCACAGGGTAAAAGTAAATGAAAGTGCATTAATATAAAGCAATTTGATGCCTTCGTAATGATGCATATTCAATAAATAATTTCTGAAGAATGATCTTCCATGTATAAAATGAAGAAATGTTTATTTTTTTCTAAATCTAAAGCGCAGATGATAAAAGTAGGGCATGATGATTGTGTATGGTTTTTATGAACCTGAGACCTTCCGTTAAAGATACTATTTTAAACATGAGATGACGAGACGTTGGAGAATGCTGATCTGTCTTATTGATGAAACTAGTGATTTTCTGTTAGCAGGAAAATTGTAATAAAATAAATGAACTAAGTGAAACGTACAAAAATAAATGCCGCTTTGAAAAAGGGCAGAATCTTCAGAAGAATATTTTTTTCCCCTACCAAACAACGATGCATTTGAAATTAAATACCTCTGTCTTTCTCTCTCACTTTTGTAATAAGAAATTGAAGACCACAACTTTTATTAAAGCCAACGGGTCATCAACCAAACTTGTTGTGGTCATAAAATACTTCTACAACTATTATGTGAGTTACCAAGAAATTACCAGGCAACTCAGTCGTAGTTAAAGCTCATCTTAAAAGATGGTAAGTTTATAATAAAATGGTACATTAAGGTTAGTGATTTTTAGACAGGAGATCGCGCAACAGCATCAGTACTTAGTCATAAAAAACACTGTCGATAACAAGGGTAATTACAACTTGGGCAGAACTGAAATAAGAGAAGTTAGAGACCCGGAGTTGGGTGCGGGCTTGCTTCAGCGTGCAGGGAGGGGGTCGTGGGCATAGTGATCATAGGGTTTGGGTGGGAGGGGGAAGGGATGGATTTTTGGATAGGGAGAGTGGGAAGGGGCCGCTACTGAGGCGGAGTGAGCAAGGGTGAGGTAGCGTGGCAGTATCAGTCTGCGGCTCGCCGCTGTGGCGTGTGAACGTGTCTCTGTGAATTCTTGACCTTTGTACCTCTCAAAGTGGATAAGGATCGCGAAGATTCTTAGGTACAGAAGTTTCGTTCCTTTAAACGGTTGTTGCATTGGAGATTTGATCTCGCTGTCGCAACTATGCTTGTGCGGCGAGAGTTTTAGGTTCTAGAAATCTTGGAAACGAAGACCTCTAACATTGCGAATAATTAATAAACCATTGGACTTATTATTTGTTAATTAAAATAGTTTTGTAAGTTGCACCTGTTAAAGACATTTGTGAAGACATAAAAATATCATAAATGCGGGATTGGGAGTGCAATTTGCTGAGCGGATGAAAAACATTTTCAAATAAAGGAGGCTAAGTGTGAGTAAATTAGAGGATTTAGAGTTTTTTTCACAATATGATTTTTCAGCAAATAAAACAACAGCATGAACTTCAGAAAAAACTATAAAAGAACGTCACCAAAAAGTATGCCCGAAATAAAACATAAGGCTGTTCTTCAGGTACCCAATGAAATTAAGCGATATTTGAAAACCAAGAGAGTATTTTCAATTTAAAATCGTAAAATAGGAGCAAAATAACAGCAGGACAATCAGGCAACATATGCCATCTAAGATTGCGCATTAAAGAGTAAAAGATGGCTGATATTTCTACGGATGCTCAGCCGACTTTTGCATTGACTAGTCTCCATATCTTTATAAAAATAACGTTATGAGACCATGTAAGAAATGTGCATTCATACAAGGGAAACCTGTATGCACTGATAAAATTTCAAGTATATATATATATATACATATACACATATATATATATATATATATATATATATATATATATGATGTATGTATGTATATATACATATACCTATATATATATATTATATATATATATATATATACATATATATAATATATATATATATATATACATAGCTTTATGTATATACACACATGTATATCTTGTAGATAAGAAGACTTACAGTTAATAGTAAAGTTTAAACAAATCCATGCAGGTGTTACCACAATGAAAGCAAACAGAAAAGAAAAGAATAAATTACCTATTTATATACCAACTTTGAATAACGATTTACCATTATTGATCGCTCGTTTTCAGAGATCAAATTTTGGTTGTTGTATATACCCCCCAAAAATCAATGTATATCTTCATGATAATGAATTAAACCAAATATAATCAGAGTATTAGGAGCCTTTGCCTCTTTACTTAGATACAAAATCTACGGTGGTATTTTAAATTCTATTACATGGGATGTACAAATGTCACAATTGCTCCAAATTTACATAGTAAATGAAATATGGAAGTAATTACCGCAGATTGGTTTAACAGGCTATATTTGGCCAGTATTGCTTTTTAGGAACATTACTGATAAGATATTCCTTTTAAATATAAAGTTAATTATATATATATATATATATTATATATATATATATATATATATATATATATATACATATATACATATATATATATATATATCTATATATATATATATAATATATATATATATATATATATATATATATATATATGGGTGTGTGTGTATGTGTGTGTGCGCGTCCGTTTTCTTTTTTGTGTGGTGCGCGCACGCGCGTGTTTCTATGGATGCAATTAACGTTTTTCTCTCATTATTTTTGCTTTAGCTTTCTTGTTGTTGTTAACGATTTTTGTTGACTTTAATGTTTTTTCACCACAATAGGGGATTTTAATTCCTGGATATAGTATATTTTTTCAGACGCTCGAAACATATCATAGTATATATTTTCTTTACTTCATTCTCAGCTTTAATATACAATATGCCATATCATTATTCCTGTTACCGGGTTTAGGATTACCTGTTGTTATTGTCCTTTGAATTGACTGATGGAAGGAGAATTGAGAGGGATTTTTTAATTGAAATATTAGTAATAAAGTTTTGATTAGATGATGTAACTAGTAAAGTTATATGATTTCGTGTATTTTGTCCTTTTCATAAAGTTATGATGAACAACTGCAAATTTCATGATTCAATTGAAACTGAATTTGCGTTTCCAAATTTTAGTGTTTAATTAATATTTATTAAGAAGTTTAACCAGTTTTGTATGATGAAAATCAGGATGAGTTTTATGCACTTGTATTGACTGTACCTGATCTGTTGCTGCTATATAAATATTAACTATATTTAAAGGAAAAAGAAGCAAGTAGTCTGGTAATCAACGATTTCCTTTTACAGTCAGACGTTATGGGCTAGTTATCCAGCTCAGCTGGTTTCATTTCTACCAGAAATACTTCTTTTATGGAGGCACTCTACACCACGATGGAACTATCACTGAGAACATTGGATGGGGAAATCGCACAATAGTCCTATTTTGCTGTTTCTGTTTGTCTGTTTATCAAGTTATTTACATTCGTACCTACGTACTAAAATACATACATACATACATACATACATTGAGTAAATATTATGACGAATTGTTGGCACCTCCGATTGTTGCAGATCGAATGCGACTATATATATATATATATATATATATATATATATATATATATATATATATATTATATATATATATATATATAAAGTTTTTTTTGCCACGAAGGAAAAAATTAAAAAGCGAGATAGCCAAGTACTTTCGGTCCTGTTCGGACCCTTTGGACGGTGGTTGGATCCCATGGGGGACGAAATTATTATCAACTAAAAAATTCCCCTTCGGTACATATATTAAAATATATCAATTCCGAGGTAGAGTGCTCAGTAAAAGGTCCAAACAGGACCGAAAGTACTTGGCTATCTCGCTTTTTCATTTTTCCTTCGTGGCAAAAAACCTTTTTTTATACATAGCATCACGTTTTATATACTTCGTGATCAAGTTATTCATATATATATATATATATATATATATATATATATATATATATATATAATATATATATATATTTGTGTGTGTGTATGTATGTATGTATACATGTGTGTGTATGATTGTTATAATATATATGACTTTGTAAGTTTTGATATCCTAGTCGTTAATTTGAAAATAAATTACTAAAATTGTAAACTAAATAATCACACTATGAAGAAATCATACTCTCTTATTGATAACCGGAAAAAACTCTTCGCTTTCTGATTTGATCAGAAAGGTTCCTATTGACTTCCCATATTCCATATATCTCCTCTATTTCTTTAGAGATGGATTCTGCCCCAAAACCTCCTGAGGATATGGTATCAAATCTCTGGGTCTCTTTTGATGTCAGTTTATCCTGCATAAACAACTGAGTGGTAGGAAAGTCAACATAAGAGTTCCATATATTTTCCATCGCTTTGAACAGTTTCCAGTTTTGTAAATATATTTACACACACACACACACACACACACACACACACACACACATATATATATATATATATATATATATATATATATATATATATATATATATATATATATATATACATTCATTTATATATTGTATGTCTATTTGTCTGTCTGTCTGTATGTATGTATGTATGTATGTATATATATGGGCATATATTATCGATAACTCCTTTTATTACCTTCAGCAATTAGTGTTTTAAGGAAATATAAGCAATACATTCAAATTTAGATGGAGCGTATTAACAAATCTTTTGGTCACAATTTTCCTATTTGATACTAGAGGAAGTAAGCTAGTGTTGTATTGTTTCATCACGTTATTTTGATCAATTCCGTCGAGAAACGACGAGGAAGCAATGCTATGCTTCATTTTGTTTTTAAATGAATAACGAATTGCTAACTCTGGTAAGTCAGTATCGAAATGCAACTCAAACTTTTATAATAGGTTTAAATTAAGAATAAAGGTTATTTCAGTGCTATAATAATATTTACCCGCAAAATTAATTATTTTTGAATTATGTACTAACCATTAGCAAGAATTTCATCTTATTAACAAAACGATGTAATTAATTTTATACCATTTTCTACAGACCACTGGCAAGGAATTCTTTTTCCTAACTACCATACAAGGTTTCACTTCTCAATAGGCAGGCTGTTGGTAGTTGATAGGGAATAAAGAATGTATAAGTCATAACATATTTTATCACGAATATGATAAACTGAAATACCTCCGTTGTAATTGAGGCCTTCTTGATGTTGAACGAATGCAATTCGTCGCTTTCTGCGTGTGAATATAAGTTAGTCGTTTGCCCGTTACAGGATCCGAAAACTATTTGAATACTCTGAAATTGAGACAAACAAGATGACGTAGTTGAACGGCTCTTATAAAATCCCGCAACGGTACTCAAAGGTAGGTTACTGGGTCATAATGCGCATTGTAACATAACGAATACGGCAGGTTTCCTATTGGTGATAGTGAAGAGTAAAAACTATAAACAAAAAATAAAAAAATAAGGCCCAGGCATGACTGTATCACCAAAACTAAGAAATGGGTTTCCAGAACCTCAAAAGAGTTGAAAATGTTACTAGTTTTCCTCTCCAGAAGTCATCTCTGAAACTCCTAACATATAAAAAAAAAATTAAAAAAATAAAAAACTTGTTGATATACATCTGGTTTTTAAGTGACTTTCATTTCCGTGTTTCTTAGCCATGCTATCTGTGATTAAATGTACTCGACATATAAAGATATAGGTACATACACTTGTATGTGTGTGTGCATATATATACACATACACATGTGTGTGTGTGTTTGTATCCTTTACTTGCTTAGAAGTGCATAGAGATTGGAATATAATTTTTTTACCATTACACAGTTATCATGATTAAATGATAAACAGAAATTGCTTTCAAGAGGACTTGAGGATTTTGACCGCTATTCGACTTTTTGTAAAATAAGAGAGCGGAAAGCTGTGTTTTGGTACGACGCAGATTCTCTGAATTTGTTAAGTATACAAAAATACACAATACCATGATTTACTGGAAAAACTTGGAAAATTAACATTACTTTTGTAACGGATCTGGGTATTATAAATAGCCAAAGTATACCATATGGTCTTAATAAAACCTGCAACTTATATGTAACCTTGTGTAATGTTCACAGTTATGCCTGTTTAAAGGAATCCAGGTATCAGACCTACACATTTTAGCCTCCACTCAGGGTACATAATACTCTCATACTCTCTCTCTCTCTCTCTCTCTCTCTCTCTCTCTCTCTCTCTCTCTCTCTCTCTCTCGTTTTATTTAAAAATGTTTTGACTGTAATTATCCAAATATATATTTATGCATTCTTGATATTACATACTAGAGACAAATCTTGGAAGTATCTTTGTGTTTCAGCGTATACTGTATAAAGGACTAGTGTTGATGCTATGTTCACTTTTATACAGTTAAGATCCCATACGTCGAACTTCGAAACCTCAATTTGATATTGGATGGCGTTGGTTTATACGGTGTTATTTGTCTTTCAGGGTAAACAAGCCCTATTCACCATGTTGTGTTTGAATATAGTCAACACTGAACCCGGTTTCTCATATACTATCAGAATTGTACTCCTATTTCTATAGGCACTAAAAAATAAATAAATAAACAAATAAAGCGGCCGCAGGTAACTCTGGAATGTAAATGCAATAAGAAATTTCTTTTAAGCGTTTTCTAAATATGATATAAAATTTTATAGAATTCGAGTTTTTATTTATTCAGGATGTAGGACTGATGGCGTATAATATATATATATATATATATATATATATATATATATATATATATATATATATATATATATATATATATATATATATATATATATATATATATATATATATATATATATATATATATATATATAATATCTGTGTGTATATGGTGTATATGTATGTATGAGCGATTGTCTGTACGTATAAGTCAAAAGACTAAATTCTTTGTGGTATGATGATATTCACCTGTTTTTAGCTTGTATGAATAAGAAACCATATTATTTTGATAAGATTTCGTTCTTTTTTTGTTTTGTTATATCATATACAACTACTTGAAAATTAAAGTTCATCAAATACCGACCAATAGATATTATTTTTAATAAGCAATGGACGTTCGTAATTGCATAATAGGAAACTTATACTTAATTGCTTTTTCAAATAGAGTAGCCGTATTTTATTAATATAATAAGAAAAGCTGCGTAATACCCATACATATCTTTTCAGTTTATCCTCGCTGAGCTAAATTTATACTTTATCTCATATAGGGAAGAATATGAACTACAATTTTTACAATACCACTTCTTTTTTAATTTTTGCCGACGAGGATATTAATATCAACAAAAGGGGAACTCTTTTAATAAAGTAGTTGCTCATTCCGTACCTGTTGTTATTTTATTTGTGAAATAATGACGACTGTAGATATGTTTCGAGATAGAATATTTTTGCTGTGAAAGATTCTTTTAAACCTATATAAGAAATATCAATACTTCTATAGAAATTAAGTTTTTCCTGATATGCTGCTTCATTGCTTCATTTCGATATACGTTTCCTAATGGTGTAAATAAACGTACTCATTTCTTAGAAACTTACGTAAATCAAATGAATTAATTTTATCATACTTTATAGTCATTGCTCTGTGGTACTGAATTAAAATTGACGTTATCCTAGAACTGTTGTTATATAGAATGAATAATAATAATTAAATAATAATAATAATAATAATAATAATAATAAATAATAATAATAATAATAATAATAATAATAATAATAATAATAATAATAGTTGAGTTCTTATGCTTGCGTATCAGTAAGCAAATATAATTTGCTGAACTTTGGTAATTGCTTCTAAATAGTGTGCGTAAAAAAAAATAGATGATTATCTATTTAGGTTTGTAGACGAAACATCTAAAAATAAAAAACAACGAGAACTGAACAGCGCACATCCGGCGATATTTGTATTTTTTTCTTTTGCAGTATTCAAGACGATCACATATGTACTTTATGTATTTTTTTTACTTTAGTGGGGCGGGGCGGGTCGGGGGGTGGGAGGGCGTTTGATATCGGGAAAGGATATAAACTACTTTTCAAAGTTCTTATCTCCTCTTTAGAAACATTCCTTGATATTTAAAATTTGAAACGACTTAGAACACATGTTATAAATCTAAAATAAAATGAACACGATTACAAAAAATATAACGTAAAACATACACAATTTTACGTGCCATTAGTTTTAACGAATATTGATATGATAGCGAGTCGTATAATGACAATATTTGCATTTTTACCATTATTCACCAATTAAATGAATGGCTAATTATACATATTTCTTCAGTTAAAAAATGGATTGACTACGGGATAGCTAATAATCGGTGAAATTATCTAAATGGCAGTCTATTACAGTTTCTTCATCAGACACATAATTCTCAGTTTTTATTATAATATATATCAAAGCTCACTTACTGAGTATCTATTGACAAAGCTTTTTTGTTAACAATTAAGTGTGTTTTACGTAACCGAATGACCACACATAACTCTGAAATTTTCTCCTTTTCGTTTTGTGGGGTATATTCATATACGTAGACAATCT
>NC_061108.1:87406687-87424187 GCF_015104395.2 Macrobrachium nipponense
GTATCCACCATCAGAACGCGTGATTTTGCTGCACCACTATTACATGATTTGTAGAATATATAACATAAACCAAACATCTCCAACAAAGAATTTAAGGACTCCGCCTCGTCGAGCCGAAGACAGACCCAGATAAGATAGTAAGTCCAGAAAACCGTAAAATGTCTAAGTGGGACATAATTCCAGCCGGGGCTGGGATAGGAATAGGAGAAACGTCGATGATGTATTCAAGACGAACAGGAATTATTCATGGAAGAAAATCGTGTCGATCAGAGGATTTCTAGGCCGTGAATCGAGCATTACGGGATTAGATCCGAGGAGCAGATGGGCTGCTAAATGCAATCACAATTTAAGGCCGGCCGCTCTTCTTTCGAGAAGCTTCGTTGGCGCAACTTCAAAAACCGTACAGGTTATTAACAGTAGTTTTCATGAAACATAGTGATGACTCACTTTCACCCAAGTCATATATCGTCGTTTATTATTTTATTTAATGAGCTGCGGATAAATTTTAAAAGCGACACTTCCTTGGCTAAACTATTGAGGAAAAAATTTAAAACGGACAATTGCACGTGTGTACTGACACTTACACGTATAGCACATTCATAGAGAGAGAGAGAGAGAGAGAGAGACAGAGAGAGAGAGAGAGAGAGAGAGATTTATCTATATAATGATTCATTATAACTTGACTTAAATCTGCTTGGGTTGAAAACACTAATTCTATACATAATATTCCATTTAAAGATAGGAATACGTACATTTTCATCCGAGATTTCTGTGCGCCAGAGTTTAATTCTTTGTGAGTGTTTGTGTGTGTGTTTGTGAACCGTTGTAAACGTAAATAGAGACTGTCATCTGGACTGAAAAACCACCATCGAGATTATCTCAAGTCGTTAACTTTGCTGAAATGTTATAATGTTTACTGAAATGTTGTTCATCCATGATTTTAATCATAAAACTTTCTGGTTTGGTCGTTCAGAATTCCTTTGATAGCATTTTTTTTTATATAATCTGGCTGTAAGAGCACAGATCTGCTGGAGACATTCTCTTTATATAAAAATTCTGGACACGATTGCGTCTTTCTAGACTCGATTTATCATGGAACTCGAATAGCATGTTCGACTGTAAGTGTGACTCATAGCGTGAGCAATGCTGCTTGAACGTGCAGGAATCTACCTCGGTAAATTATTATGAATCCATATCCTAATATCATTGCCGCCGTAGACTATTCTTTTAGTTTTAAATGTGTTGATAAAAACTTACCATTTCTTTGCACAAAGTGCGTGAATTCTAATTTGTGGGGGTGAATATATAGAGAATGGTCACAGTTGCAGATGCAGAAATTATCATCATAAAAGTTATCATCACAGTCGGTAATATTTTTATATATATATATATATATATATATATATATATATATATATATATAATATATATATGTGTGTGTGTGTGTGTGTGTGTGTGTGTGTGTGTATGTATGTATGTATGTATGCTTAGACCATGCATATACATATAGCATACACACACGTATATATATAAGTACATGTGTGTGCTTGTGTGTGTATTGCTGGCTTACGCAGTAGACGGTAAAATTAAATAAAAAAAAGAGGAGAAATCTCACCACTAAGGACTATATATGCAACCATTAATTCCGGCAGCCAGTAAAACAGACACACAAGGGGAGGGAGAAAATCCTCGCGGCCAATTCCTGCACACTGACCCAAGCAATCAGAGGCCATATTTCCTTCCTGGTCTGGCATTGATCTGTCGAACCAAATTAACTCCCGGTTGAAGCTATCATGAAATCAACATTGCATCTTTTGTTTGCTCCTGAATTCGGGCCAGACAAAAGGAAGAAGCCTCGGCTGTATGAATTCCTTTTGTTTACCTTCGACAGATAAACATTCCCTGTGTGGTTATGGCATTCGGCGAGTGCATGCAAAGACACCATTTCCATTTGCGGAAGAGAAGTAGAGATGGCCGGAATTAAATTATATACAAAGCAGCCTTCTCTTCCATAATTAAGGGTCATGTAACGCTGGGAATTAGACGCTAATGAGCGCAACAGACAGGGGGGTGGGCGGTTGAGAGAGGGGGAAGTGGGGAAGGGAGGGGGAGGGTCGAGTGACGCAAATCGCTCCTTTTCTTGCACTAAACCTTCTTTCTTTCGAGATATTTACCCTCTTTCGTATTAAAGCTACACCATGTAATTTACGTGGCCGCATAGGAGCAATTTTGTCACGAATTAATAAGCTCTAAGCAGGCTCCTAATTTACTGACCTCAAACAGAGCGTGCATATACATACATGCATACATACATCCACCTATGCATGCATACACACACATATACATACACACACATTAGTACATACACACTCACACTCACACACACGCACACACACACATATATATATATATATATATATGATATATATATATATATATATATATGTATATATATATAATATATATATATATATATATATATATATATATATATATATATATATATATATATATATATATATATATATATATATAATAAAGAATATGTGTGTGTGTGTGTATGCATGCATGCCTGCATGTTCGTACTACGTAAGAGTTGAAAAGAGACATCAAACGAACAGCAGTAATATTTGGTCTTTTATATGCATATTATGTTAATTTATATTTACCGTGTTGTCGTCAATACATGTCACCAGGAAGTTTTTAATGGGCCACAAAACTTTCTTTATAGATTACACAAAAAAGGAAAATAAGAACAAATTTTCAAATTTTGCTTCTTCGCCAGAAAGGCGTTACGTTGTAATGTATGATTTTCAAGGCACATAATCAAGGGTAAGAGCTAAACTTAACTAATAAAACCATTGTTACGAAGCCCAGGTTTTTTTCTCTCTTTTTGAAAATCTAATCAAGGGTTAAGGCCCCGCTTAACTAATAAAGCTGACTAAGTTATGCTGCGTTTACAGTGCTTCAAGTATTATGCTTTATTAAGGACGACCGGCGTGAAAAAGTGTTTTATCTCGAGTTTTTTTTCCTTTCGAAATATTCATTTTCTGCCTGAGTTGCGCAATATTAGGACAAGACAGGTGAAGTTAAAATAAGAATTTCTCTTGCCTCTGTTTCTTTGGATAGGGATTATTAATGTTTCTTTGTCATTTCATCATTATTCTTGTCGCCAAAATAAGAAGCAGTTATGTTTTATATTCAAAAGCTTCTTTCAATGTGGAAAGGCAGATAAAGTTGCAGTTTCTCTATGGAGGAAGCGTCTGAGTTTCATCTTTGTTTTATCGTATACTTATAGTCTTTCCACTACAATTTCAATAACATCTGACATATTAAATGGTACTTATATACATAAAGCAATCCCCACTGGAATCGTCTTTACATTTTATTCAAATATCATATTCAAAAATTCAAATGGTTTTATAATACCATTATTTTTTCGTATCTTAGGATAAAATTCCATGTAAAAATGAACTAATTTGAATAAAAAACTACGGTTTTCGATATTTATAGCTTAACCCTTAATTTATAGTCATTTAAGTCTTACTGGTTTGAAAAGCAATATAGCTCCTTGGTATGATACGAGCACAAACACAATGTCATAGCCCTGAATACACAATGGCATATTACATGACTTTTTATGACTCCTCGGTAATTGCACATGGACAGTCCTTTCCATTTTTCCCAGTCATGGCTTCCGTAGATGGTATTTTGTTGTCCCCATTTTGTGACTCACCTCTTTTTTTAATATTCTACTACTATCCGGTAAATGGAGCAACTGCTTCCATACCACAACCATCCAAAGTAAAATTCATTGTCCAATCTTTATGGCTGTAACCCCCTTTTTATCGGACCTTCTATTCATATTTATAACAAACTTTCTATTCTCGCAATTATTTTGAAGTATTTCAGTAATTTCCGCAATCACCCCCTCTGTCTCAATTGACTACTGTATCATTAAGCAATAATAACTAATTCCTTCTGTATATTGTATCCTTATTATTTATATTAACACCTTCAGTCCTTTTTTTTACTTATGTATATGCCATATCAACACTTCACTTTCTTAAAACTGAGTTAGTGTGGAGTCTCTTGCTACATTCTAACCTTTGCTTCCAAAGCTAATGCAATTCTCTTCCCATTCTTTTGCGCAGACCCTGCCACCTTTTTTGCTCGACCCACTCTGTGGATCACGTGTTGTCGTCCTACCTTAATATGGCACGCACATCAGTCACTACCATTCTTCTGCTATCCAATTTAGCACTAATTGCCCCATCTTTCTGGTTTCCATGTATATTTATAACCTGACTCTAGCTCACATTTATTTTTCATCTCTTCTGTTGCTCAAGCTTTCAATAACTCAATAAATCAAATTCTTTACAATAATTAAATTCATTCATAAGCTTTTTCTAAGAACATGTGCAATGTAACTTTTTTTCTGTTCAGTTTCAAGTTATTCACATAATTGCTTCATAAACATATTCAATAATCTTCACCTTTTTTTCTGTAAACCTACTATTTCAACCTACTATTTCATTGCCCGAATTGACCCCTTCTGTTACCTGGAGTAGTTCCTCAGTTGTAAGCTCTGCTATATTCTTTCTCTGGTTTAGTAAATATACGCCCACTTACTATGCCCTTTACAGTCTTAGCTAACGGATATGCCCTTATAATATAGAACAATAATTCCTGTAATCAGTCCTCTCAGATCATTTATCTGATCCAGGAATGCCTTACACAATCTGGCCATCCACTCAGTCACACATGCACTATTGTTCCGAAGCATCTCACCAGTAATTTTGTCAACTCATGGGGTTATTCTGTTCGTCAACCGATGCATTACAGTCCTTACTTCTTGAAGCTCTAACTTAAAGTATCCTAAATTACTCTTGAGCCATTTAACTTTGTTTTTCTTTAATTACTACGTTTAGTAAAAACAAACAAACATTCAATCAATCGACTAAGGACTGTATTTACTTCAGAAAGCGTATGCCAATTGCATCTTCAGAATCTGTTTCCTTAGAAAATCTTTCACTCTTCATATACTTTCTTACAGAAAACGTCTCGTTCTTCAGTGGAGAACCAGTTCATCTCACCTTTCTCGTATTGCTTGTCCTATTTGGATCGTGCAATTTCTTCTTGGTTACTTCAACAGCATTTTGTATTATTTATGTGATTTTCCCTTCATTTTTGTTATTGCATCTCAATAAAATCTTTGTTGCCAATTAATTTTCTCCTTATATGCTCCTTTCAATTCCTACTCATCAAACCCCTAGATATGCCCATAGTTTACTGTCTTCTCCGAATTGCATCCATCAACTTAAATGTACTATATTATATTTACTAACACGTATTACAAAAAAAAAGTACTTCATTTTTTCTCTTTCCCCCGAGTGCATAATAATGCGACTGCATCTACTTTTATTTACACCAGGGATTCCACACCTAATGATAACTTCTCATTTTTCGTTCAAACACCTGGAACACCAACCTTTCAAAACCTCAAAATCCATCTGAAAAAGTTTGTTTCAAATTTCTCGTAAAAGGCTCTCTTAGCCTTCCGTGTTTTTCATTCTCGAACCATCACTTCTTCTTATAACTGCCTCTTGGCTACGTCATTCTTGCAAGCTCTACCCCTTCATAGCTCTACGACTTTGCCTACCGCTAATAAAATCACTATTCGTCTTTCCTTTTCCCCTTTTAAATCGGTCTTATCACGTTTGCTTTGACAATCGTCTTTGAAAAACCTCAACAATTATATCTCAGCTTTTTCGTAAGTTTTTCCTGTCAGTGTCAGTGCAGGATATTGGGATGCGAACCTCATGGCAACTGTCGTCGGTCACTTTTCTGCTAAGAAAAGTATTGATAATTCAGTATATAGCACGGAGCCCTCACGTTTTTCGACTCATCAAGTAAGATTCATCTCAGTACCCTTTTTTCATATGAAAAAATTGGCACACTTTAAAGATTGTATTTTCTTTGTTATTCATTCTTATCTTCACAAATGTTATATTAGTTCCTTTAAAAGTATTCTCAGTTGCTAGTTACTCGTCGCAGTTTCTATAATGGCCCATGAATAGTAAAATAAAAATAAAACAAACATAGAAACGATTTTCACTTACTCTTAACCCCAATATGATATGGAAAGTGCGTTGTCAATCAACGGTAACGCTGATAGACAGTCTTTTTTAAAAAATATTAATTTGAAATAAAAGAACACACACCCACATACACAAACAGAATGAAATGACATGTAATTCAAATTCTCATAAGGCAATCAAGAAATCAAAAGTTGTATACAATAAATTAAGATTATATTATTTATTCCTTTGTTGCCAGTATGCCCATAATTGTTATAAAAGGGAGTATTTACAAAAAAAACGTAAAAATTGGTAATAATTAATTGAACTCCAAAGATTAAAAAGAATTGCCTTGATTTATTCACCATTAAATACTGACATCTTTCAGGAAACAACGGAAGCTTTAGTTTTTATTTCTGCATTTGACAAAACCGCACAAAAAAATATAACACATAACAAATTGAAGACCATGAAATTCAATATAAAAGCCACTGCCATTGAACTGGGTCATGCATTACACTTTCCTTCTTCATATACCGCAACCGTGACATGATAACTGATAACCCTCTTCTATTTTCCCCCTGGCCACCCTTCGCCTGCGCCTATGTAAGCGAGATGTAATAAAAAGAAATGGGCATCTACCCTGGTGCTGTGCCACAACGAAACAAATGAAGTCTATCTATTTTCATTCCATCTATGGGTCGTTTCGCTGGAGGCTCTAAATAAACTCTAACATTTTCGCATCATCGTTCATGCCAGTTGAAGCTTCGGTGCCCTGTTGCAGCTTATTTTTCATCCCGCCTTTGAACCCTTTCAGGGGCCCTTTTTCGCCATTTATCATCAGCAGTCCCAATGAGTCCTCCCCTGGCTACGTGCTTGCAAGGTGATGCGTACATACGAACGCCCACTTATACGTTTGCTTCAAGAACTCACAGAAAAAGGCCTAGAAAAAATACGCAGAGAGAAATACACAAACACATACATTGCATTTATACACACACAATATGTAGTGTATATATATGATATATATATATATATATATATATATATATGATATATATATATATATATATATATTTATCTCTCTCTCTCTCTCTCTCTCTCTCTCTCTCTCTCTCTCTCTATATATATATATATATATATATATATATATATATATATATATATATATATATATATATATATATAATATATATTTATATCTCTATATATATGTAGTATGTATGTATGTATGTATTATGTATCATTGGGTGTTGAATATCTGTATTGAAACAGGGAGTCAGGGAAAGGAGATGTAACTTAAAAACACAGTTGTACAAGAAAATGGGCTAATTCGGGAATGTGAAGTACATGATGTTGGCAAATGTTACAGCAATGATAATAATGTGAGGATAAATTACAGAATATTGAGACAAAGTTTCAGAATATTACTAAATGGAAAACTTGCCCGTAATTTTAAGCCATAAAGATTAAAGCCAAGAAACCAGGAACAGTTGATCCTTGTAAGCATTTGATATTTAATATGATGTATGGTAATAGTACATACTTGAAAAAAAAGTTGTTAAGTCACAAAATATACGAAGGAAGGAAGGCAGTTTGAGCTGTGTAAATGTTTGTTGTGAGACCTCAATTAATAAATGTTACAATGGTGGGAATCCGCATAGTATTCATTAATCCAACTCTCCTTTAGTTAAATGAAATATGGGAGCTGTAGGTAAATGAAGAAAGCTAACTGAATCGTGCAAATGAAGAAGTGAGAGTGAGAAAAATATAACTATACATAGAGTAAGTGGTAGAACGTTAACTTTGAGGAAAGGAGTTTGAGATGGTTTTGTTTCATATGAGGGAAGAAAAAAGTCAATAGGCTGGAAAATATACTGTATTTCCGAGACCTTAGGACGGAAGACAAATGAAATACCTAGAAAGAACTGAATGGATTATGCGCAAACAAACACTGGATGAAAACCGTAGATGATGTGAAAGTTTTCTCTAGAAGGGGTTCATCCAGGATTCAACAATTAGTTTGAATATCATGGTATTGCCGTCAACGTTTTGTGGTGTTCTCTTTGGCACCACCCACAGTAGTTGAACGCCTTCACTGGTGACGTGAACTGTAGCAGATCGCATATTGCGAAAACACAGATTTTTGTGACGTAAAGAGGAATTTTTTTAATGTATGTGAACAAGAGGAAAAGATGATTTGTTACAAAGTGGTTCTCATACTATGATTCATTATATGTCAACATTTATTTCATACTGACGTTGAAACGATGTACAGAATCAGAAAGATAAAATGTCTGGTGTAATAACTGTGGTAGTAAAAGAGACTGCCTTTACAATATGACATAGATGACGCTTTTAGACAGTAAAACATTGCCGCTGATACGCTGTCTGAGTTGGGAAAGAAATGTGACATTATAAAACAAGGCGATTAAGCACTGATTTTACTCTTAAACTTGATGAAAATAATGGGAATTATTGAAGTGGTCGCAAATTATACATTGTCCGATGATAGAAGACATATTCATGAAAGTGACTTGAAGAAGGTACCTGGAACTATCCAAATGGTTTAGCAAATGAAAAGTGGACCTGTCTGTATCTGCTTAGTACGTGTGACTCAAGGTGTATGAAGTGCAGAATTTTAGCAATGATATAATATGAATTAGATTTTAAGTGAAAAGCTGGATCATTATTGTTAAATGGTTTGGTCATTCTCAGAGAAAGGAAGAAAGTTGTTTGGGGATATTGATGAATAATTTGTTAATCATAATATAGAGGTAGAAAATGAGGTTATAAATACTATTTTGGAAATTTAAATAAAAGGACCAGAACTATTAGCAAACAGGGTAAGACTGGATGCATTCTACAGGTGAAAGGATAAATTGATCTGTGTAGAGTTTTTCCTGTTTAGAAACAAAAGAATTTATGTGGAAGAGGCTATTAGTTTTTTTAATCATTTATCGCCCTAGTTTAAAGCCAAGCTTATATATATATATATATATATATATATTATATATATATATATATCTATAATAATAATTATGTATGTAATATATATATTTTTCCAATATTCTCTTTTACAAAACAGAAACTAATATTCTTTTCTCTTCGTCTTTTTTCAGAATAGATTGAACGAGATATTGAAAGACTGCGCGGCAGGAAAAGACGGATCCCAACAGAAAGAGGCAACTAATTTCTTTTAGAATGAAGCTGAAAACTTTTAGGAAAACATCTCTTTTACGAAGGGTTATTGATTCCAATTACTTTTTGGTAACGGAGCGCTCGTTACTACCCAGTGGTGGTTTTATAGTGAAGAAATCTGCATATATATTACCGTAAAAAAAAAAAAGTAACCCGTACGATAGCAGGCTTCTATCTCTCCATAGCATCCCTGATTTCATTTATATACGATCTAAAAACAAAGAAATGACTGTAAGAGATCATTAAGAAACTAGAAAGATAATGAACAAAGCGGTTGAATGGTAAATAAAGAACCTGTGCATATAAGGGAAAGGAAAATCAAGTGTTGATCCTCACTGGGCGAGAGAGAGGATCGGGAGCCTGAGAGCCCCAAATGGAGGAGAGGGCGGTAAAGGGGCTGAAGGGGAGAATGACGAAGCGCAGTAAAGGCAAGGGGGACAGAGGGGAAATTTCACCTCGCAAGAAACTGACCGTAAAACTGGAGACGCATTAAGGCAACAGTCGCTAAGTGTCCCCTCTGCCTAAGGAGCAGAACTGAAAAAGAGACAGATACACCCACATAAACATCTGACCCTCAACAGGACACACGTCGTTGCTGGTTCCTCTAAAGGGACATTTGTCCAGATCCTCTCCTTTCGCGGAGAGAGACTCGACTTTTCGGGAATCCATGAAATCTTCACTTTACTGTATAAAAACAGTTTTCCAGCTATAAGTCAGTAATGGCATCCTGTGGATAACGTGACGAGGGTCTAGAGTGATTTACCGAATCTGTTGTGCTGTTGATTCCAACTAGCGAAAAAAAGAAAAAAAAAACATGCCTGTCTCAGAAGAAAATCACAAGGATTCGTTAAAATCATAGACAGTTTTTTTTTCATTGAAAGGTAACGTAAAATGTCAGTGTAGTTAGGTAAAATAGAATTCTATCCGGTTCGCGTTTTTTACTTTTTTATTTTTCTTTTCTCGACCAGAATTTTGACTTTCAACAGCAAGCGATGCACCTAGAGCTAATTATTAAGTTTATCGCTAATTGAAGCTCTAGGAAAGCTTTACCAAATAAAATTATGTTCGAATTTTATTTTAATCTAATGTAATTTTATTACACGCGTGACCAATTTGTTATAATGATGAATTTTTAAAAGGAACAATCTTGTTAAGATAGGATAAGAAAAATGAACGTGATACAAGAGAAATCATACAACATTACAGACGCATTGTGAGACAAAACAGAAAATAAGAACAGCGTCGTAAATATATGTTCACTTATTCGTAATATTTGTTATAATATTTGATATTCGTTAAAAAATGAAACGTAAGATTAATAAACACAGAAAACAGAAAGAATAGTAGCATGTAACGTTATATGGACGATTTAAGAAAAAAAAAGTGATTATTTTCAAGGACCAATTAAACGCAGTCACTCCCCGCAAGCACTTACTTCTTGCGGTCTCCAACTCCGTAAACCCCCTAAGCCTCTCTCTCTCTGTCTCCCTCTCTCTCCTCCTCCTCCTCCTCCCTCACTCTCTCTGTCTCTCTCCTGCCCGCAAACGCACCTCTTGAAGCATCGACCGCTCTCGCCTCGCCTAGCCTCCTAACTTCAACGTCTGGCAAGAAGATGTTGGGCCCAGGGGCCAGGCCTGACCGAAAATGCGTCTTGTGGACATGTTTCTCCATACTAGTTGGAGTTGCCATACCCAGAAGCGCCGCTGAGGAGGAAGACTGGAGTAAGTACTGGCACCTTTTTTTTTTTTTTTTTTTGCTTTCCATACATTTTTCTGTTGCCGATGGTATTTTAGTCCATTTCCTTGAATATGGTCCTGATTATACATACATCCATACATATATAATATATAATATCAATATATATTATATATATATACATTATATAATATAATATATTATTATATTATATATATATATATATATAGAATATATATATATATATATGTATGTATATATAATACTTATATATATCTAGATATATTATATATATATATATACTATATGTATATATATATACATATATATACATACATATCATATATATTATACTATATATATATATATATATATATTATATATATATATATATTATATATATATATATATATAATATATTTATTTAGTGTCAATGTCACCTCATGTGCTTGCGCGTACAACTTATATTGACGCCATGATTTCTGCTTTTCAAAATGTGCTACATACTTCATTTATGAAGACAGGGTTCCCTCTTAAGCAGCCCTCTTGTTCATGTCAGGGATCCTTCATCGTGCATAACAATTTTCTTTCTTTCATCAGGTAATTGATGTATATCTACTTAAAACGGTTATATATTACTTATTTATAAGATTAATGGATTTCAAACTTGTCAATGATTTTTAAAAGTTGTCTAGTAATTTGTTCATCTTCATACTATTTTTTTCCTTTTGGAAATGTTTTTATCTAACAAAGCTGCAGTTTATAACAATAATATTCAAATAAATATATATGGAGTTTTCATATATATATATATATATATATATATATATATATATATATATATATATATATATATATATATATATATATATATATATATATATATATATATATATATATTTGAATGTAAATATAATCTTAAAAAACTTTGTAATGTATAAACGTAGCTAAAATATATCGTGCGTTCGTATTTGCAAGAGAGGAAAGGGGGACAGTGGTAGGTGATCCGAACGTGGAAATTCATGAAATCAAGCACGGTATAGCATTTGTTGAATTCGGAGATGTCACGCTGAAAGAGGAAGGAGAGAAGTCCATTCGGGATTTTTGTTGTAAAGAGAATTTGATTTCAGTTCATTTTTCGTGCGATTTTTGCTTAAATGTATTATTTAATATCGTTGAGAAATAGCAAGTAACAAGTAAATTAGACCAGAAAAAAACGAACAGTACCGGGAACTGTAGTTACTGATATTTGGTTGAAGGTAGATTGCATTAAATAATTAAGAAAACAGATTTCTGTAAGACGTAGGAGCAACATATCAGGAAAACATGTTAAATTGAGCATAGAATTAGTGTAAAGAAAAATTAAAGATTGACGATGAGTTGAAACTTGAAGAGTTTTGTGGTGCCCGGAAATGCATGACGTGATAAGCTGCAAGGATAGACTAAATGAGTAATATGCAATGGGAAAGTGAAAGGAGAACATAGCGAAAAAAGCGGGACCGTTTGACAGGCAGTAGTTAGCACACATCTAAACTAGAAACAAGTTAACTGAATCTTATAACTAAGCATCATAGAATGGAATGATGTTGAATACACGAAGGGAATAATATGGCCAATCCATCTCGTGGGAGAGATACTGTTGCTGAGAGGGACTGTTTCCGTATTGTATAGAGGCTTAAGATGAGTGAAATTTGCAGAAGTTTGGAGACATTGATATCAGGAAAAAAATATATAAGTGCTAAATATTAAGGTGATTAACTGTTAGGACAAACACGAATATTTTGTCTGTTATGACCGGAAAGCTCGTTCTTGTAGGCAAACTGGAAGGGGCGAGGGTAGACACTTCTGGGTAATGCCATGTAGAACTGAAGGTTTTAATGCTAACTAGATCGAAGTTTACGACAAAATATGTATAAGAAGGATTAACACATTGTACGCTAGGTGTTATGCACATATAATGAGCTTGAAACCCTATATATTTTTTGTTTTGTTTTGTGAAAGTTCAACTTTGATTCTATACTAATTAAAAGGAAGTTGTAGTGGCAGAGATCTCTCTTGTGTTTAAAACGATATGCAAAATACTTTAATAAGTTTGAATGAAAACCAGAGCAATTCCTAAATTAGGTTGATGTTTTTAGAATGGCATAATCTTAACTTCGATTGACATAAAAACTGTTGGACAAATTTTTCACAATGCTAATGTTCATTGGTTTATCTTGAAGTCCCTGTGTAATGGAAGGTTTACTTTCATCTTTTTCTCCTACACTTTTCCGTAGGAAAAGTAAACCAGACTACCATTCAGCCAGAAATTCCGGTTTCCCTCCACAAAAATTCTAGTGTCTTTCTTCTTTTGGCCTTTTAGCACTTTTCCCTGTATGTCATCAAAACATTTGTCATTCTATATGGATCCAATTCCCATCTCGCTTGGATGTTCGGGGAAAAAATTAAAAAACGTTCCGATCACTTTGGTGTAATATATTTCCACAAAACATAGACGGCTCTTGTTTTATTCTAGCCACACTTTCCTATTGATTGACCTGATCCTGACAACCAGTAAAAAAATGACAAAAGCTGCCTCGATTCGTAGCCGTGTTTCAAATTGTAGTATCGCTTCATCTCTATCTTTAAGCGCATTCCGGGTATAGAATATTCTCTCTCTCTCTCTCTCTCTCTCTCTCTCTTCTCTCTCTCTCTCTCTCTCTCTCTCTCTCTCTCTCATTATTAAAATTGTTACGAGTACTAGGACACACGTAATCCAATTAATTCAAGATTTAAATGAAATAAATCACGAAGAAGTACAATGATGTTAACGCAAGCAGCGATAAAATGGAGGTATGAAAGTCTGAAATCAGGGAGTGACACAAAGTATCACATTTCCCTTTGATGTTTGGTCCGATAACTGATACGAAATCAATGCATCCAGAGTTCATGGTCAGCCTTTCGCCATCTATAGATCATCGAGGAAAATTGCATATGAAATGGAATCGCATCGTTAAAATATATGAAAAGCATAACTTTCACAATTAAGCAAATCAAATATTTTGTCCAGTTAAAGTAGAATAAACGGTGCCAGGCATTAAATACTTTGATTAAATATGCATCCATATTGCTGATCCTTTTTAAATGATCTCTCACCCTTTAGTTTTTACGTGATTTATAATAATTTGATTTTTTCTTAAAATGACCCTACTTTAATCTGGTCATTTTTAAGCATGGAGAGAAAATAATTTATATATATATATATATATATATATATATATATATATATATATATATAATATTATTACTATATATATACATATATATATATATATATATATATATATGATATGTATGTGTGTGGGCGGATGTATAATATATATATATATATATATTATATTATATATATTGATATATATATATGTATGTATGTATGTAGTGTGTGTGTATTGCATATATGTAGTAATATCTATGGTATGTATATAATATATATATATATATATATATAAATATCTATATATATATCTATATATATATATATATTATATATATATATATATATATTTATATATATATATTAGATAGATAGACAGACAAATACACAAATAGATTTTCGTGTATGCATGCATGTATGTATGTTCATGTCTGATTGCCTTGCTTGTTCTTATTATACCAATTCTAAATCTGTCCCGGCTTGTGCATAAATTTATCCTAAAAGTTTTGGACCCGCTGTTTTAATAACGAACTGCATTTAGAAATCGAAAAAAAATATATTCAGAAGCATTAATCTTAGTTATAGCACTTTTTATTATAATCAGACAACCTGTTATTAAAGGTTATTACCAATAAAACTATTCCCTACGTTCCCATATTACCATTTACGTGTAACTATTATGAAAAGTCATAAGAAATTGTTATCTCTGGATAGCCTTCCTTGAACTACATAATGTAACTTGAACAAGAATAAATTGGGATCTTATTAGCATCCAGTTTACTAGTCTTCTATTAGGTGTTAATACATAAAATTTTACTATTACTTGTACGATCTATCTGTTTTTTAACAAAGTGCATGAGAACAAGTTAGAAAATAGCCTACAGTGAAGACGTAGAGACATATCTTCATTTGCTCTTACGTATACCAGTAAAGGCTATGTAGCTCAATGTAATTCTATAATAGTTGATTTCTTAGTATCTGTAGTTCCAAGCTATTCAGTTTTGCAGCTACCTCAACGAAAAACTGTTAGAATGCCAACTTTATTATCCCTGTCTTGGGGACAGAAATATTCCACTTAACTGTTAGTTCATTCACCGCTATATGCGCCGTCTCAGCAGCTAATGTGAAAACACACAGCAGATCCTGAGATCTCATATAATAATTTCCCAAGGGGTGTCAGAGAGAAAAATGCTAGCAGCAGACCATACAGCGCCTTCAATTTGTCAATGTTTCCGCTAAAGAGGAGGAGGACGAGGAGGAGGAAAGAAGAAAAACAAAGGAATTGGAGGAACACAGAAAAAAAAAAAGATTTACTCGAGTCAGATGTTTGACCAAAGGGGAAAAGCTATCTGCTGAACGCACAGAGATGGTACGAATTGTCAGCGATTGCAGACACATTTTCTTAAAAATTCCTATATATTTACATACAAGACGGGCCTGAGGCATTCTCCGTTCCTTGCATTTCAAGATGGGATAGGCAAGGGTAGTATATAGAATTCTACATGAATATCTGTCAGAAAATTCGGAATAAACCATTTTTATCATTTGAATATACTTAAAATGAAAATAATACATATGATTAAACTAATTAGATGAGGGATCATAGCATCGAATAATTATTAAAAATTCAATAAACTATTTATCATTAGGATAATACAGGAAATTCATTGTAATCGTTATAAATTTAGTTAAAGAAGCAAATTGAAAAAAAAAGTTATTTAATCAATATGTTTCAGAGGACATTTTGGAAATCCTGTTTAATGAGTAAATTTTTTATTTTACAGTTTATTACTTCAAGGTTTATTTTAAAATCGTATAATATCCAATACATCTTATAGATGTCAGTTGATTATGATTAATTAGTGAGCATTCTCAAAACCACCATCCTACATGCTAACAAGACCAAAAAAGAAATGGGAATTATACTCTATTTTTTTCCATCTGTCCACCCGCCAGTGGTGTTTGGGTATGGTAACACTGCGTCCCGGGCTTTAGATAGTTACGCTATGTGTAAGTTTTAGGTAAATAAAAGGATATCTGGGTGCACACTTGCAAATGAAAAGTGTTTTAATAATTTACTGTATGCGAATTACACTGTTAATATTCGAAATAGGATATTGTTATTATTGCTGAATGTAAGCTGAATGTAACTATCTAAAGCCCAGGACGCAGTGTTACCATACGCAAACACCACAGGCGGATGGACAGATGGAAAAAAACAGAGTATAGGTGTAACCAGCTACTTTCACATATTTTGAATTTTTTGAATATTTTGAATGCTAATGATTTCATAACGCAGAAGTTTCTATCACGTAGCAAAACCTTGATGACTTTATTGATATTGGTATCTTCACATTTTCTTCAAGGCAAGAAATTTCTTCTGTAAAATGAGTTCAAGATTTGTTTTCTGGAATTAAGCGAGGTATTTAAGTGAAGTATAAATTATATCAACAGTCATATGCTGCGACATTATAATTGAATCTATTCATCATTACTAAAGGGAAAATAACTGATATAAAAAAAATAATTGGTCTATGATAAATACTTTGATACACGGAAATGCAAACGCAAATATCCCACTGGGAAATAGCAGAAGTCGAGAACGAAATTCACGTGTGAATAACAAGAAGGGAAAAAAGAATTACCTGCTGGCTATTTGGCTTCCGAGACCAACTCCGCTTTTAGCAGCGTTCACGCTCAGACGCCTGGCGAGGCACTCGGGCTGTGGCGAAGTTTTTTCGAATCGTAAATCTGGCTCAGTTAGCTTATCTGGGATGTTCTCCAACCAGGTAGTAACAATATTGAAAATGCATTATTCTGGCGAGGTCTTTGCGAACAATGAAAGAGGGAACGCGCTGGAGAATGTAGGAACAAAGGAGGGAAGAAAGGGAGGATTAGCAGGAATGGAAAGAGGATGTTTTCGGAGAGGGAATAAAGAACCGGAACAAAGGGTTGGTGTCTTCATGCATGATGGTGTGTGCAGTATACCTGTACATATATTCTCCAAGAAATATTCTTATCATATATAATTTATTTTTATAGTAATCTTGATGGATACATTCATTAGATTATGGTCTTTCGATATATGTTATCAAGGTTTGACGCTTGTGATACCGAGAAACTAAACCAAGAAGCACGCCCCATATTGTTATAAAGAAAAATGATAAGAACTGAACCTAAGCACTATCAATTTTATTTCCTTCCTAAAAATGATTCTCTCCTCAGCTGTTTTTTTTCTTTAATTTTAAGCACTGATTATTTGAATCATATGTAATATCGTTTAGAGTATTATTATTATTATTATTATTATTATTATTATTATTATTATTAT
>NC_061108.1:87429187-87436687 GCF_015104395.2 Macrobrachium nipponense
AGCTGATGTTTCTTGCACAGGCTCCAGTGGAGGGCTTTTGCCACTGAATCATGCCTCTTTTTGTACTGGTTCTGTGCAAGTGCCGGGCATTCGCTTGCTATGTGGTTTATGGTTTCATTTTTCGTATTGCACTTCCTACATATGGGAGAGATGTTATTTCCGTCTATCGTTCTTTAATATATCTGGTTCTTAGGGCCTGATCTTGTGCCGCTGTTATCATTCCTTCAGTTTCCTTCTTTAGCTCTCCCCTCTGTAGCCATTGCCATGTGTCATCGCTGGCTAGTTCTTTAGTCTGTCTCATGTATTGTCCGTGCATTGGTTTGTTGTGCCAGTCCTCTGTTCTGTCTGTCATTCTCCTGTCTCGTATATTTCTGGGTCTTCGTCTACTTTTATTAGTCCTTCTTCCCATGCACTCTTTAGCCACTCGTCTTCACTGGTTTTCAGATATTGCCCCAGTGCTCTGTTCTCGATGTTGACGCAGTCCTCTACTTAGTAGTCCTCTCCCTCCTTCCTTTCGTGTTATGTATAGTCTGTCCGTATTTGCTCTTGGGTGTAGTGCTTTGTGTATTGTCCTATGTTTCCTGGTTTTCTGATCTATGCTGCGGAGTTCTGCCTTCGTCCATTCCACTATTCCTGCGCTGTATCTGATTACTGATACTGCCCATGTGTTTATGGCTTTTATCATATTTCCGGCGTTGAGTTTTGATTTGAGTATCGCCTTGAGTCTCTGCATATATTCTTTCCTGATCGTGTCCTTCATCTCTTGGTGTTTTATATCCCCTCCTTCCATTATTCCCAGGTATTTGTATCCTGTCTCATCTATGTGTTTGATGTTGCTCCCATCTGGTAGCTTTATCCCTTCAGTTCTCGCTACTTTGCCTTTTTGTATGTTGACTAAGGCGCATTTTCTATTCCAAACTCCATCCTGATGTCCCCAGATACAATCCTTACAGTCTGGATTAGGGTATCTATTTCCTTGATGCTTTTATTATTATTATTATTATTATTATTATTATTATTATTATTATTATTAGAAAAAATAGATTCCTGAAGGGGACTGCATTAGTCAAACAGTTTTTATTTGTTCATGAGGTGTCTTCCTTACCATCTTTCACACTTGTCCAAGAGATTCCCCATAATATGCTCACATATATTACTGAAATGTTTGATAGATAATTTTGAATGCGCTCTTTTTTAAAGGTTATGGCACTTACTGTTTTTTTTTTCAAGGGTAACGTTCTAATTTTGTTAAAAAAAAAAAGACTATGGCCGAGAAGAACATAGTACTCTCATGCCAACTTCTTCAAATCCCATACACCATGATCTTCAGGCTTTTTATATAAATCTAGGTAAAAAAAAATTATACACACACACACACACACACACACACAACACACATATATATATATATATATATATATATATATATATATATATATATATATATATATATATATATATATATATATATATATATATATATATATATATATATATATATATATATATATATATATATATATATATATATATATATATATATATATATATATGTGTGTGTGTGTGTGTGTGTGTGTGTGTGTGTGTGTGTAAATAAAAAAAAAAAATTATTTATTGCTAGTAATATTTCTAAACTGTATCCTAAGACATCATTAATCATTGCTCACCTTCGTAACTTCGAAAAACTCTTATTAATAATCAGGAGTCTTCTGGATCTTCAGTTACAAGAGAAAACTGAGCTCTTCCAACACTGATTCAACTTGTAGATACCTGATACGAGAAAAAATTGCCAGACTGCATTTGGTGAAAAAAGTCACCCATCTTACCCACCTTAGCAACTGTCTAAGCGCAAGAGTCAGTGCTTGCACATTACCTAAGCTAATAACGTTGAATGTAAATTCTGTAAAGAAAAAAAATAGAAAATAAGAAATGCAAAATTAAAAAAATTCGTCATTGATTAATTTGTTAATAGGACTCCAATTCACAGTATATTGTCAACATGTACAAATGATATACAAATATCTGTTCAGATAGTGCATTTAAATAACATTGCTTTCACTCACTTAAACCTCAGCTAACTGACAATTCTACCCACTCCACTCTAATTTAAGTATATCTTAGTTTAACCAGACCACTGAGCTGATTAACAGCTATCCTGGGACTGTCCCGAAGGATTAGATATTTTTGCGTGACTAGGAACTAATTGGTTATTTACCAACTGGACCTACAGCTTACTGCGGGATCCGAACCACATTATTTCAAGAAATGAATTTCTAATCACCAGAGGGGGGAAGCGAACTAGGACTACCGAATCGGTAGTCGAGCTCTACACATTATACTGTCAACGCGTACAATTGATATGCAAATAGCTGTTCAGATAGTGCATTTGAGAAATATTGCCGTCACTAACTAAAGCCACAGCCAGTTGATATACCCATTACACTTTTCGTATATGATGCCCTTTTCCCCATGTTTTATCATCAGACAAAGTCCTCTTCAGTGAACATCAACTGTCTGTGTCCCATTTTCTGGATTTCATGGCAAATTCCATTCAAAAGACGCAATTCCTGGGAAGGTGAGTGACGATGCAACCATATTTCAAAGTGAACAAACTAATTTGTTTCGTTACTTATGCATGGGTATGTTTGCGCGCATGAGCTGCTTTTAATTTATAAATATATATATATATATATATATATATATATATATATATATATATATATATATATATATATATTATATATACATATGCATCTTTGCACAATTACTGGAATTCTCTTCTGAAGTACACACACTCACATAATATATATATATATATATATATATATATAATATATATATATATATATATATATATATGTGTGTGTGTGTGTGTGTGTGTGTGTGTGTGTCTGTGTGTGTGTGTGTGTGTGTACTTCAAAAGAGAATTCCAGTAATTGTGTAAGGGTGCATTTAAGCCTTTGTCTCTCGCAGCCAGCCTCGGAAGAGTTTATGAGTTTGTCCTCTCGCTGCTTTTTTTTCTGCACATTTTCTGGTACGCCGAGTCCTGTGCTACATGTGTGGTATATCTTATTATGAAACACTTCAGGAATTATGGGAAACGGCAGAAGTTATGATCAGATGAAGGAAATAAAAAATACATCAGAGTACGTAGCATTCGACAGTTTTTTTGTTTTTGTTTTTAATGTTTCGAATACTGGTACCCAACTCACAATGCTAGATAGTCTGACAATTATGCAAATATGGAATGAAACCTGAAATCAGACTTAGCTCCCTATAAATTATATAGCGTATCTATGAAGACTTTCTTGCATCTTCGTTAATACTGCGAAATTTCCTGTCACTGCCTTAGGTGACACAAAATGTGCCATTTGAAAAGTGTAAGGTGTGTTATATACAGAAAGTTAAGATTTTAATATAAAGTTATTTAGAATAAGGAAATCAGAATCAAATATCTTTGGCAATGTTTTAACCTACTCCTGTTTGTTTATTTGATTCGTATGATGTGCGAAGCGGATTTGTTTATACTGAGAAATGGATCCTATAAGAACAGTCAATAATTTCGGATATGAGTCTACACAGTTATAAAAGAAAAAAAGAAACTTAAATTGTTAAACGTCGAAATGCTTAGTTATGTATTAACTAACACTGCGTGAAATTGAAAATTTCAAATTCTGAATATATTATATTTCACTGTTATTATTTAGCGTCTTCTGCAAATACATTTTATGTCAGAAAAGGCGGTCAATATTTTTGTCTGTGTGAGAAAAACTCGGTTAATATTCTTTTTGTCAAATTTCTTATTCCGCCCGCTGTCATGAACATACATAAACATCAATAGACATGACTCACACACACACACACACACACACACACACACACACACACACACACATATATATATATATATATATATATATATATATATATATATATATATATATATATACACTTTCCCTAATATGCACGTATCTTTTAATGTGATACTTATATCCAAGAAAAAAATAAAGATTGAAAAGATTGAAAAAGTACAGTTGCATTGTAGGATACAAACTAACATATTCTAAGAAAGTGTAAGTCAGAACTAAAGAGCACAGCAAGGATGCGGCAATGTGACTCGTCTGTCTCAACCTAACTTAGAATGTGAGCTCGAATTCCGACACAGCAAATAATACTACTTCTTTACATCACCCTTAAATCCAGTGCTGCTAGTAAAAAATCGAACGCTTTGTTTTGATGGGGAATTGCTGTTGAAGGATATGGCTTTCCGGTTATTTAGCAAATCGTTAATTATGAACTTGCAAGCCCCTCACACTTTTATCTTGATCTATGTAGAATTTGTTGCTCATTTATAGCTGGGTTGACTACATAATCTACCTTGCTAGCGGACTGCTCTGCTCTGAAGCAGACTTTGGCTGATTATTTCTTATTGACTGAAAATTTTAAGGGGCATCAAACCATTTATGTCATTGACTGGAGGTGTTAGGGAGCATCAAAACGTAAAAATATGGGTTATACGCCAGTTCTATATAGTTTTAATCGAATGGATGACATTGCAATTAAATACTCTTAACACTATACTCTGTTTTTTCCATCTGTCCACCCGCCTGTGGTGTTTGCGTATGGTAACACTGCGTCCCGGGCTTTAGATAGTTACGCTATGTGTAAGTTTTAGGTAAATAAAAGGATATCTGGGTTTACATTTGCAACTGAAAAGTGTTTTAATAATTTACTGTATGCGAATTTCACTGTTAATATTCGAAATAGGATATTATAATTATTGTTGTGTGTAGGTTGAATTAACTATCCAAAGTCCGGGACGCAGTGTTACCAAACGCAAACACCACAGGCGGGTGGACAGATGGAAAAAAACCGAGTATAGGTGCCAGGATCTAACCAGACAAAATTTAGAAGCCCTACCTTTCAGGTGAGATTCGCACACACATATTCTAGGTTACGGTTAGTTTGAGCTTTTATCTGTTTAAGCCTTTTGTTAACTAGTCCGCTGAGTTGTAAATGAATTTCACCTGTTCGGGTGAGCATATATGGACTTGGGGCTACCATGTTAACCCCTGACCATCTTTTCAGATATTTCACCAAAATTAAATATGGAGTAAGGTAACACACACTTATATATATTTGTGTGTGTGTGTATTTACCTTACTTCATTATTACTTTATAAATATATATATATATATATAATATATTATATATATATATATATATATATATATATATATATATACTATATATATATATATATATATATATATATATATATAGTGTGTGTGTGTGTGTGTGTGTGTGTGTGTGTATTTGTGTGCAAGAGTGTATGTGCGTGTGTGAGTGCGTGTATACAGACATTTTGTATAATGACATCATACTGTATAGTCACTGAAAAGATGAAGAAACATACCTACGTTTTGATGTCCTCTGCTTATGACGTAGAACTAGGCCCACAAGTCAAATAAATTTCCTGAAGGGAAAAAATCCAAGAATAACTTTCAGCCGTATGGAGTCTCCAACTCAAGTATTATGCAGACCGTGCGCGGAGGCGGTGCGTTTAATCTAGAGATATTTTCAAAACAAATGCTAAGTCGAGATGAGAGTGTAAGCACAAAAATTCAGCTATTCCTGCCGCTTTGTGCAAGCGTAAAATTCTGCCGTGTGTAAAATCCCTAATTCTTTCTCTAACTCCAAGCTTACGCTGAGTCGAGAAGAAACTCGCCAAGGAAAAATATTTTAAAATTTCCAACTTCCACCATCGTGTGTCCTGCTGCATACGATGTAAAAAAGAATGGGAAAAATAAACGCATAAGAAGACTGGCATGAATATAACATAGATAGTGCTTGAGAATAGTAATATATATTTATATATATATATATATGATATATATATATATATACATATATATATATATATATATATATATATATATATATATATATATATATATATATATATATAGTATCTATATATCTTATATATATATATATAGATATAAATATATAGTATTATATAAGATATATATATATATATATATATATATATAGATATATATTATATATATATATATATAATATATATAATATAGGATATATATATATATATATAATATATATATATATATATATATATATATATATATATATATATTATAGAGAGAGAGAGAGAGAGAGAGAAGAGAGAGAGAGAGAGAGAGAGAGAGAGAGTAGAGAGGAGGGGAGAGAGAGAGGAGTATATAGCACATACTAATTTTTTTTTAAGTTTTTTAATAATTCATCACTTTCTTATTAAGTGGGAGATCCCATTTTTATTTATGGCAAATAAAGTGAACAAAGTGACTTGATTTTTCATAAAGAATATAGGAATTACCAAGGGCATTGTCGTGTCTCCGATTTTCCCAGCTTATTTCTCCCGTTCTATGTGTTCTAGTATATCCTTAACGAAATTTAATAAAAACACAATATGATAAATATAGGAATTCAAGGGGATATCAAAAGCCGTGATATTATATGGAATGCATAATGTTCAAAATCTCAGTAATTTTAAATCATCAAGGTTTTATATTTTGTACGGAAAACTGAAGTGAATGCAGACAGAGAGAGAGAGAGAGAGAGAGAGATAGAGAGAGAGAGAGAGGAGAGAGAGAGGGAGGAAGGTGGAGGGGGTTGTCGGGGCAGGATGTGAGATGAGAACTGAGAGGGGGACGGGGGCGGTTGGGTCGTAAGGTTATTCCGGAGAGCAGATGAGGAAGTGAATAATGTTTTGCAGCAGCCACAATAACTTGTCATATGAGGAAATCAGTTCCAATTGTCAACCAGTTCCCGAAAAAGTCAGGGACCAAAAGGGGCCCAGGTTATCCGCACACAGAGTTATTTATTGCAGACCAATTTCATGGTGTCCATCACCGTTAAACAAAACAATTTTACCGCGACAAGCCACTAATTATTCCTGCTCGTATCTTGTTTGTGTGACGTCATTTTACCGGTTTTATGTTCACGATGATGTATTATTTTGGTTATGTATTTCAGCTGAATATGCATATATATAGAAACAAGACAGAGATCATAGTTTCGACTTATATATCCCCCTTTTTACCAGAACTGACTAAAATCTATTACAGAAGCATATCGAAAAAGTAGCTAGAAGTGTTTGGAGTTTATTTATAATGAGGGAGGAAAATATTTTTGATCACTAAAAAAAGGGCTAATGAGATAAGAATGTGTCCTAACTGTTAGAAATGATCAATACAACTTACAACATTTGTTTCGATAACATCAAATTGATTATCAGAATGACAACTCTGCAATCTTGCAGAAAGGGACGCAAACAACGAAAAAAAAAACACAAACACACACAGAGCTCCTTCCTGCCTGATTTAGCGATGCAGTTTCTCAGGAGGACCAAAGGAATGTTCTTTGTGTATTCACCTTAATTATCTCTAATGACGTATCCTATTATAACATTATCTTAATGAGGGAATTTGAGGAGCCTTC
>NC_061108.1:87439187-87444187 GCF_015104395.2 Macrobrachium nipponense
TCTCATATTTAAATATTATAAGTATTCTCCTAGAAATTATTGTTGGCTACTCCATGAACGAGGGCAGCCAACATTAAGTTAAGCTATAGAGACCAACAAGAAGACTCACTCTCCCGTTACTGTAAAACCTGGTCTGAGATTACTACAGGGATTCTGTTCCACTTTAATTGTCCCCAGCTTAGAGTTATTCGACCTTCTGGAGTAGAGGCTCGAGAATGATCACATTCTCACCATTTTTACTCTTGTCGTTAACGGTTTTAATGCGCTATGTTATCTTTAGAATCTCTCGTTTAGAAAATTAACTCTTTCATTGAATGTCTGCAATGACTGAATTCTGATGGTTATTATAATTCAATTTTCTGATATCCGCTCTTTTACTGGAATATTACGTGAACTTCATTGACAATAATTTCCTACGCAAATGTTAGGAAAGTGAGTTTTGTATATATTGATTATCTTGACAATGATTTCTATCATTATTATCCGAAGAAAAAGAGAAAAAAATCATGTTTCTAATCATAGGATAACTTAAACGTATGGAAAGTCAGAATATTTTCCCGATAATTCAAACTCTCCTTCAGTTATTTTGCTTACAAATATGAACACGACCTAAACCAAATAAAACAGTAATCCTTTCTTATAGAAAAAAATATACATTGTTGTATTTTAGCCACAATGTCTAATGGAAAGCTTAGATAAATTAGGTGTTATTGAAATTTTAATAGATATTGCATTGCAAAGATGCTGTAAAAGAGATAAATATATACCAATGTAGTTATATTCATTCGTTTACGATTGACAAAAGTCTGTCGAGCTTAAACTACGCCGGTTTTACAGCCTCTTACCATGAGAGGGATTCTCTCCAGCGAAAAAGATAGTTTTCGATTTACCAATGAATATAATAATGAATTCATTTAAGAATTCATTGGTTTCATAATAAGATTTGAAACTTACTATTGCTGTAGCTGTCCTTGGGGAGCATCACAGTAAAATGCATGTATTATGCCCTGTTTTAACCTTGGTTCTCCCTATGAGAATGCAGCAATATGTGTGTGGAATAAAGGAATAAGTACATGGTTATATTGGGGGTTCCCTTCGGGATCTTAAAAGTCAATTTCTGTATTCCAGTAATGGCCAGACACCAAGGTTGCCAGAATGAAGAGGCTCACAGCCTCCCAGCGTGAGAGGTCTTCTCTCCAGCGAAAAGGCAACTGTACACTTTACTAATGAATACATTAAAGTATTCATGTATGTTTACATAAATGGGCCTCAGCACGTTAGGCATGCTACCCTTCATAGACTCTTCTGGATTTCGCTGCAGTGTTTGCTAACATGTTTGTTCATTCCATTCTCTCTTTTTTTTTTTTTTTTTTTCGCTTTTAGGGCGTGCGTGTGGGGAGTGAAATTATTCAAGTACCCGTGTGCTTTGTCTTGTAGTCTGGAATGCCAGTTGACGAGTGAAACTCCCAGACATCAACTTTGTGAATTTGCATGCAAGTACCTGAGCCTGCTATTGATAGCAAACATTCACGACAATGTGAGGCAGGTGAAAGTCGTACAAAACTTTTCAGATCTTTCTTTGTCTCTGCCTGGACATGTTCTCTCTCTCTCTCTCTCTCTCTCTCTCTCTCTCTCTCTCTCTCTCTCTCTCTCTCGTAAAAATAAAACATTCAAAGTAAGCCGTATAATGTTGATGTATTTCTTTTAGTTATATTAAAGAATTCAGGTCGAATTCTCATTATCTTATCCGTTTTGTAAGTAACTTAAGAAAATTATAAGTTGCAAGAGTGAATTTAGTTTCCAGAAACGCTTTCATTAGCAATCGTTTCAGTTCAGCATAATCAGTAGGCCATAATATTACCTTCACTCGGCAAATACATCTGAATCTTGAAGATGAAATAAAGGGATAGAGCATAAATCTCTTTCTTGGATTAAGTGGGACGGAATTGGCTGAAGAACCTTATACCATACATAATATATAACGCAGTTATCATGTAGTCTTATACAATCATATATATATATATATATATACTATATATATATATATTATATATATATATATATATATCCTATATATATATATATATATATATATATATATATATATATATATATATATATATGGGTAACACCCCTTCTCAGTTTAATTGTTAATTTAGTTATGAACAATGATTATATAAGACTTACATGACAACTGCATTATATATTATGTATGGTATAATGCTCTTCAGCCAATTCCGTTCCACTCAGTCCAAGAAAAGAGATTTATGCTCTATCCTTTTATTTCCTCTTCAAGATTCAGATGTATTTGCCGAATGAAGGTAATATTATGGTCTATTGATTATGCTGAACTGCAACGATTGCTAATGAAAGCGTTTCTGGAAACTAAATTCACTCTTGCAACTTTTACATTTTTTACATTTTAAGTTACCTACAAAACGATGCATTTTGTCAATATTCGAAGCCAAATTCAACTTAAAGACATTGGTTTTTACAAAGATTCATGTGAAACATGACTTATGCTTTCTGATACTTATGTAGAGGGTTATTCTCATTTCATAGAGTATATATATATATATATATATATATATATATATATATATATATATATATATATATATATATATATATATATATATATATATATATACACTCTATGAAATGAGAATAACCGTCTACATAAGTATCAGAAAGCATAAGTCATGTTTCATATGAAACTGTAAAAGCCAATGTCCTTATATATATATATATATATATATATATATATATATATATATATATATATATATATATATATATATATATATATATATATATATATATATATATATATATATATATATATATATATATATATATATATATATATATATATACACACATAATTTTTGGGGGGATATGCACGTGTTTTGCCTGTAAGTGTATGCTGGGAGTTTCGCCGAGTAAGTGTAACATTTTCCGTTTATAATTTTTAACTGGAATCTTTCATGGATTTTGAAGATGCACTTGTTCGGCCTCCACAGTTCTTTAAGGTATTGAAAACTAGCCAACAGGCCTTAGATTCCACTCTCTACCTTAAGATATGCGCAAAGTAACGATGCTTTGGATATCTACAGATATAATAAATCGTGCTTGAATAAGGAGTTATTATTTGTAATAACATTTTTATAGAAAGATTCAAATTTCAGTATAATTAGGAAAGACTGATTTATGAGATTTGGACCGTCACGTTAAGCACTTTTAGCCAGGTTCCGAAATTAAGATAGTGAAAAGAGGAAGTAAAGACTGGCTGGACAGCAAGAGCAAAGAATGGCAGTGGAAATGGAGGTAAAAATTAATAACGTAGGTGCAAACACCTTTAAGTAATGCCTACAGTCCACCATGTTTAATGCGATGACGGTATTATCTTCGTATGGGGTAGTGTAATTGGTAGTTATAATGTTCAACAAGTTGAGGACTGGACAATCAGGACGTAATTATCATACACATAATCATACATGTAGTAAATAGACAAAGAAATTAAAGGGTAATCTTTAAAATACAACACAACGCTGGACAACACAAATTTAAAATAAACTAATAGTAAATATAAATAAACATTCGAATAATACTTTCGTTAAGATCTAAAGACTGTTGTGCATGGAATGCCGATAGACATATATATCTTTGAAATGACAACATTCAAGTAAAATATTACAAACAAGTAAATATATAAATGAGGAAAAGGAAAGGTTTACAAATTTTTCAAACCTTCACAGTTTTCTTGGAAATTGGCCGACTGTTTCAATTCCTGCATCGGAGCAGCTTTTATTGATATGAGTCGTCCTTCGAAGCTGCAAGTTCCCAATGCAGTAGTTATGCGAAAAGATAATTGCTTAAACATTTCTGTTTTACCTATGTTGGTCACACAGGTGTTGCTTAATGGAACCTGACAGGGCATGCATGCAGAAGTGGTCAACGATGGTTCATGTATATCCAATGCAGGACTGGGTGGAATTACGTCCACTCTGATTGCATGCATATTCATTTTACACATGATGGCGATTTCGCACATGATTATCTTCACATCCTTGTAGCTTCTTATTTGAGTATAGTAGTATAGTATATTTATAGTTAATTGTCATTTTTTCCGTCAACACGATGAACATATTTTACGTGATAATTAGCCAGCGCTTCTTTCCACTATGCAGTTTTAGTAAATTTATTCCGTGTGAAATATATTGCTTTTAATTTTTCCTGGATTGCAGTACCTTACCATAAGTTTATATTTCAAAAATTCGCGAATTTTTTTATCTGTAATGTTTACTGGGCAGTTGACAGTGCGTTGGCGTAGAAGGAAATATGATGAAGATAGAATGAAAGTAAAGTAAGTACCCTAATAGAGATATCAGGATTTCTTTCATAAAAATGTCAAATGTCAAGGAACAGCTCTTAATTATAGACCGAAGAAAAAAAAACCTCTATATAACATAAAGCACCCTCTAGAAAAAAAATATGATCAGGAACCTAGAGATTTGTTAACTTGTAAATAACATGAATTGTCCTTCCCAACGTTTAATAATTCATATATAAATATATAATTTCTATTTGAGTTAGGTAGAATTAGACCATTTTTAAATTCAGCCAATGAGTGAGGATAACATCCAGGCTTAGGAAATTATACTCTCGGATATATGTTCGAGAAGGAGCAGGAATGCCTTTCTTCCCAGTTTAGAAAAAAAATGTTTTATAATCAATCGATTAAAATTGTGTATAAAGGGAATCATTTAAGGAACTAAGTAACCCTTTGCACCAGCGGAAGTCTAAGAAGCACTGGTCTTTGTCATACACAAAAACGTACATAGTTAAAGTAGTCAGAATATTATATAACTTGGGTAGACAAGCTTTATTACTATTATATTTTTGTATATATATTTAATATGAATAATCTTATTTTCTTTTACGTTGAGGTTTTTTTCAATCGTTTCCTAGCTGCTAAATTTGAACAGAGAGAAAAAAGT
>NC_061108.1:87449187-87461687 GCF_015104395.2 Macrobrachium nipponense
TTATAAAAGCAGTATCTGGTTTCCTATATCCAGGATTCGAATTTATATTACGGTTTTGTAAAAAAAAAAAATGTCTACCAGGATTAAAACGAAAAGAAAATATATTTGTGAAGGGAGTTCAAGGTATATTTAGTAATATTTAGAAATACTACTATTTATAACTTTCCAGGAAACCAGATAGCAAGGCCACCAGCCTTGTTTCGTAATTGTTTCATATTTGTCTAGACAAACAATGAATATTTGTATATGTATTTTATGATATTGAAGCATATTGTGTCAGTGTTATGATGAATATTGTTTATATAAGACGTTTCATCTGTTCGTAATTCCATAGGACTTATTTATGTCTTCGATTTGACCCGCATTAAGAGCATTATTCCAGACCCTTCATTTTTAACAGACAAAAGATATTGTAGACAAAAAATTATTTTCAGTAATCCCCCTGATTCTCATTTCTTGTATCCTTTTGATACTTTAAAGGAATTTGCAATTGACTGTTACAGTATTTCCATTCACTTTAGGTGAACGTTCTTTCAATATGTTTTCAGTGCTCCTCACATGGTGTACTGTAGAAATGACGGATTTTTCCTGGGTAGTGGCCCCCATCAAAGTTCGGGGGTCGTTATCTAGCATTAATAACTCTTTGGGTCATTATCTTTATTTTAAGAGTATTTACAGTCTTTTGTTTGTTTTTATGGTCTTTCTCAACAGGCTTGTACTAAACACGCTGCAAAGGTGGATACATACAAGGTTAAAGCCCTTGGCGTCACTATCCAGGAAAGACCCGGAATTGTAAAGGGTCCTTGCAGCATCCCTTCGGCCCCTAGCTGTAACCTCTGCCAGTCCTTTTACCGTACCTCCGTTCTTAGTCTCTTATCTTCCATCAGACTTTCCACCCTCTCAAACAATTACGAAGTTTTCCTTCTGTTCAACCTTTCAAAGCTTCAAACTGTCAGTTTCCCTGTCAGCACCGAATAACCTCATAGGTTTCGGCGATTGCCATTTGTTCTACATGCTATATTCTATTGTTATATTATATTGACTATGTGTGACTGTAAGAGAATTTTATGTAGCTCATAAAAAATTGTTTGTATTCTACCGGAAAACAAACTCAACGTGCTAACAACAGTTTAAAGTTGTTGGACAACCAGTAGAATCCACGTTTCCTACCTAACGACTTTCAAAGCGATAGGAAACCTTCCATATCAAAATAAACGTTCATAACGAAGTGACATTTTAGTAGCATTCCTGTTGATATGACGAAGAATACAAGGTAGTCAATGGCAATTTCGTCTTTGTAAAACTAGGTGTTGTCATGTTGATTTTGTACATGAATTAAAAGTGAGCAGACTTTAGGTCGGAGACCAAGTGAGACCGACAACGTAAAGTGTAATCAAAGCAAAAGAAAAAAAATTACAAATATTATTAGGAGAAAGATTTTAAAATATAAAAACGGCATAAAATTTAGTATTTTAGAGGGGGATCAAAAACAAAAGCGCATACGTGGAAAAGGAGCTTGTAAGAAATGCTTATCCAGGATTACACCTACTAAATGTTGACGTATTTCATAAAAAAAAAGGTCTTAAGGAAAAAAAATGAACGATTCTGAATAACTGAAGTATGATGTCATATAAGGTACGACATGAGCAGTTCTCTGGCTAGCGGAGAATTTACTCTCTCTCTCTCTCTCTCTCTCTCTCTCTCTCTCTCTCTCTCTCTCTCTCAACCAAGTGAGAAAAGGAACGTCTGAGAAAACACTGATATTCACCACCAGAGGAGCCACGGTTATTCGCGGAATCGAAAGCAATTACAATTTTTGTAAGAGTTTGCGCGTGTGTGTGTGTGTGTGTGTATGAGACAGACAGACAGACAGGCAGAGGGATTATCGTTATGCGATTTATTATTATTGATATAAAATATAAGCTAAACATCGTTTCCATAATTTCGAATTAGGTAAACTATAACTCTCTCTCTCTCTCTCTCTCTCTCTCTCTCTCTCTCTCTCTCTCTCTTGCATCATCTGAATGCCTTCTAATACTAGACAAGCCGGATAATATAAAAGCTACCCGAAATTTTTCATTTTGATAGTGTTGTAAAGGAATTCTACCGTGGTATTAAAGCCATTTGGAAAATATGGCATCGCATGTTCACGCGTCTGCATTTAACATTAATAGAAGGGTTTCGACCCGGAGTTTCATCCCATGGCCAGCACCAACATGCATCTTAGTTTCAAGTAGTGTCATTTAGCATTGATGCAGAATAATGTTTTTTTTTTTTTTCGCGAAGATGAAATGTATATCTGCCATAATACAATTGTCCTTGTATTCTAATAATTTACTTACATTTTCATCTATTTATTTATTCATTTGTTAACGTATTATTTTTTTTCTATGATAAGTGATCTCTTCTTTCTCTATTTCTTTTTACCTCCTTATACTTTTTCTGTAATGAATCTCAAATTCATTGGAAGCTTGAATTTCAAGTCAATGGACCCTGGTGGGCTTGCTCTATATGAATAGGGTTCATCTTCTAAATAATAATGATAGCAAATATATATAATCTCATATTTGTCTTCTTCATTATGCATTTACTTCAAGGAACTCTTTCAACTCCTTGTTTCTGTATCTATATTACTGTTTCCTATTAACATATTCCATTTCATATTCGAAAAGTTTTGTAAAATAAAATTCTGTTATGTTATTTCTGGACGATCTGTTTGCTATGTTTCTATCCTATTGTATTCTTGCATATTCAGTACCCGAGGTATTCAACCACAAACAGGGAAGGCTTAAAATTCCCCCGTGGATTTGCACATTTATATTCCTTGGCAAAATATCATTTATTTTGACGGATGCTGTTTACAGAAAAAAAAAATCTTATCTCTTCCTCTCCCATTGTATACACACACAAACACCTGACACACACACACACATTCATATATATCTATATATATATATATATATATATATATATATATATATATATATTATATAATATCTATAAATATATATTCTATATATAATTATATTTATTAATAATATCTAATATATATATATATATAATAGATATATATATATATATATATCTAATATATATAATATATATATCATATATATATATATATATAATATATATATATATTATTATATATAATATATATATATATATATTAAACTTTATATATCTATCTATATATATATATATATATAATATATTATATTATATCTATATATATATATATATATATATTATATATATATTATATATTATACTATATATATATATATATATATATACATATATTTATATATATATATATAATATATATATATTAATAATATAACATATATTTATATATTTGGATTTTTTTAATTAAGTTTCATTATTCTATGGATACATTTCCAAAATAATATTATCCATGGAGTCCTTAATCTTTTCCCTCTTATAACACAGAAAAAAAAAATCTTATCTTCCTCTCCCACTTGTATACACACACAAAAACACTGACACACACACACATATTTTTCTCCCCCCATATATTTTTAAATATATTTATATATATATATATATATAGATATATATATATATATATAATAAATATAATATATAAATATATATATCTATATAGATATATATATAGCCTTATAGATATACTATATATATATATAGATCACCCACATCTAGAAATATATATATATATAATAATCAAATATATATATATATAATATGATATATTACCTATATATATCATAATAAACTTTATATAGCTATATATATTATAGTATATAGTATCTTATATTCTATATATATGTACTATATATAGTATTAATATCTAATATATTGATGATAGTTATATATATATAAGATATATAATATATATATATATATATATTTATATATTATATATTATATATATCTTCGACTATATTATGATATATATATATACATATATATATTATATATATATATCATATATACATATATTTTTATATATTTGGATTTTTATTAATTCAAGTATCATTGATTCTATGATACATTTCCAAATAATATTATCCCAATGAGTCCTTTCAATCTTTTCCCTCTTAGATACACCGAAAAAAAAAAATCTTATCTCTTCTCTCCACCATTGTATACACACACAACACTGGCCACACACACACACTACAAATATATTTATAATATAAGTACTGTATATAACTATATATATATATATATATATACATATATATAATATAATATGTAATATGATATTGCAGCGCCCAGTATATTATATATATACATAACTCGATTAATCAAATCTAATATAAATATATTAATGTATAATATATAGAATATATATATCTCTATATAATATATACTATAGATTATATATATATATATATATAGTATCTATTAATATATATTATCTATCATAATAATCTATATCATATATATATATATACATAACTATATATCTTCGATAATATATATATATATATGATATATATACTATATATTATATTTTGGATATAATATATAACTCTTTATATCTATTTTATATAATATATATATATTATATTATATTAATATTATATATTTATATGTCATTATTCTATGATACATCCAAAATAATATTATCCATATTCATAATCTATTATATAATATATATATATATATATAATATATTATTATATATATAACATATATTTATATATTTTGGATTTTTTTTAAATTAAGTTCCATTATCTATGATAATTTCCCAAAAATAATTATTACCATGGAAAGAGTCCTTAATCTTTTTCCCTTCTTTAACTCATATACCCTACATAGTTTCTTTAATCATTAAGCAAATTAGCAAGATTTTTTTTAGGTTACCTACGCTATCAGCCATCAAGTGCTAATTTACTGAATAAAGAAAGTTTGATTAACATCCGAGTAGCCTACTAGTCCTCGCACGAAAGTAGATAGACAACATAATGAATCGCCAACAAATCTTTTTGCCATACGTATCTACTTCCATCGTATATATATAGTATATATTATATATATATATATATATATATATATATAATATATATATATATATATATATATATACATATATATATACATACACACACACACACACACACACACACATATATATATATATATATATATATATATATATATATATATATATATATATATAATGACAGCGGGCAGACAGCTATACATTTCAACAGCTTACATGATCAATTTATTAAAGAGACGTTTCGTGCCCCAATACATTGGCACATCATCAGTCTGGAATAAAAATTTATTCTGTTTAAAAAACAGTATAATAAAGTGAAAGGTACAAATCCAAAAATATGAATTATTGACAGAAGCTTATAAGTATAAAAAGATTACCTATCAGTTCAGAGAACAAGAGCAGAATGACTAGAAACGTGTGGACCGACCGAACTACACTTCAGGCCATCGAAATTGATCATGTAAGCTGTTGTCTTACTGGAACCCTTGATGGAATGTGTATATATGTCAAGATATGAAGATTGCGTAGGTGACAATAGATCAGAGTCTAAAGACGGTTTAGTCACGAAGCAGGTTAGATTGGTGCCCAAAAAAAAAAAAAAGTTTTATTAGAATGTGAGACGACAAAGGCAAATACAAAAACCTGGAAAGTATGGAGGAATGGATAGTGTGAAAGATATTAAAAGTGAGTCTTAATATCCAAGAACTGCATGAGTATGCGAAGGGGAAAGATAATTGAAACATTATGTGTCATGGGGTACAACACACTGCTGACTCGCCTCTTTTTACTGGCATATGGCGAGTCCGCACATGAAACATTAAATCAGTGACCATAAAGTAGTATATATATATATAATTAAATTAAATTATATATATATATATATATATATATATATATATATATATATATATATATATATATATATATATATATATATATATATATATATATTATATATATATATATATATATATATATATATATATATATATGTGTGTGTGTGTGTGGGCCATAAAAACAGAAGCTTCACAAGTAAACTAGGCAACCGAATCTGCTACTATTTCTAACAAATTAAGATAAAGATGACGTCTTCATTATTTTCTGCTAAACTTACTTGTTCACAATTCTTCCCATAAGGGTGATGAACTTCCTTATTCATACAATTCCCTCATCTTTGTCTATTGCTTCCTCTGCTGCCCCATTCTTATACCTTCTCAATCTTTGTAGCAACTAATAATCTGTTCAACCATCTGAATATCTTCAACCCTGTACATTGAATCGCATTCAACTTCACCAAGTCACTTCCATAAAACAGGTATATTAATATCCTCATATATTTCATTTTTCGTCATCATAGACCCAGTTTTTCTTCTCAGTATTTTGTAACGCCCTGCCAGCTTCTTTGCTTCACCTCTTTCTCTTTGTCCTCTTTGAAAACTTCCAAACTTTTTCCCCGTCTCTCGAGTTTCTCCTCACTTTCCCTGATCAATATCTCATCGAGTGCGTGTGTGTGTATGGCCGTGTTTGGAAACCGTCAAACTTATGAGCAAGGGAAGAGACAGATAAAGACAAGCACATGTTATGATGAACTAAATAACCTCTCCAAATATTTGCGATTTTGCTATTTAGAAGATGGTAATTAATTCACTTTATTTTAAGAATAATTTAGTAAGAAATATTAACATATCTCTTATTGCTGAGTTGTGAGAAGTACGAGACCATTGAACAAGAACATAAGCTATCTATCTGTGTCTCCATAAATTGTTGATAAAGTAAGATACCGGCCACTTCATAAATTTCTAAAATAGTGAAAGTAAAAGCGGCGGGTATGATGAATGGTCAAAAGAGAAATACATGAACATGTCGGTGGTCTTGTAGTCTCAAAAGCCTTGTTTGGAATTATAATCAAGTGCACATACAGATAGCATATTTGTTTGTTTCAGCTTGCTCACTCTGCTGTTGGATAGTGCTGAGCTGCATATCGATTTTAGATTAGCTGTTTTCCAGGGTAAAATATGCGCTGCTGATTCACCGACTGATGCCGGGTTTCATCTGATACCGGGGTTTTAAAGGTTTCTCGTCCTGGCTGCGGCTTTCGCTGCGAATAATCTGCATGTGAATCTTGGCTGCCTATAGACTTGCAGCTGATACGTGTTCGAAGTCCTGAAATTACCTGCTCAAAGTCCCGAAATTACGTACTCAAAGTCCTAAAATTACATGTTCAAAGTCCTGAAATTAAGTGCTCAAAGTCCTAAAATTACGTGCTCGAAGTCCTGAAATTACATGCTTAAAGTCCTGAAATTACGTGTTCAAAGTCTTGAAATTTCGTGTTCATAGTCTTGATATCATGTGCTTAAAGTCCTAAAATTACGTGTTCAAAATCCTGAAATTACTTGGTTAAAATCTTAAAATTACGTGTTCAAAGTCCTGAAATTAGGTGCTTAACCAGCATTATTTCTTTTCATGTTCATGCGCATAATTATACCATGCGGAATAAAATGTGTAAAAACTGGGCTTCCCGACACAAGCAATTCTTGGGATTTTTATAGCAACCTACATAGTATTGTCTAAACGGTACAGCTATGTATAAAATTATTTCTTTTTTGTTTAGATGGAGGAATTAATTTATTTTCTGATCAGTCTACATAAGGAACTCCTTTCGATTTCAAACTTTTTATCTCCTGTTTAAAATCCTGACTCTGGATATACATGGAATCAGGAAGAATGTGAGTAAACTTATAACTTTGCATAAAAAAGTAGCTTTTCGGTCTTTTTGTCCAGGTTGGATGCCTGTAACTCTTGCCATTATTAATAAACATTCATGGTAATTAAGACTAATAAATGCTGCATTTTTCAGAGGAACGACCCCAGACAATTTGCAAGGTGAAAGGCATTAGCATAGAGAGCCGGACGTTTAAATCAATTAAAACTATGTTGAAATTCAAATAAATTAAAATTTTTTATATTTACAATTATTCTTGGTCTAGGTTTAATATGCATGCATAAGCTATATGCCTTTTAGATTTCAATATTGTTAAATATATTCAACATAGTTTAATGTTGATAGAGGAGTACATTTAATCTTGGACTTCAACAAATGCATTAGAGAAGCCTTTCGATTTTGATACTTATAACGTTTCTAGTTACTGGTTACGACCATACGCTATTGAGTAACAGACAGATACTTACTTCACTGATTTCCTCAGTGGGAAAATAATTGGTTTTACTAGTAACAGGGGTGCATATGTTTCCCATTGCTGGATCGATCTAGGGATCCTTGCTGGTTATGAAAGGTCATTTACCATGGACCATGGAGCTGCTAATACAATTGGTATAATTTGTTATTTGTATATATATATATATATATATATATATATATATATATATATATATATATATATATATATATATGTATATATATTTAAAATTCGTGATGTATTAGCCAGGAAGTTTCATATGATATGATGTTTTGTGCATTAATTCATAAGTTCTCCTTTTTAGGTAGAGCTGCGGATGTAATTGTAAATTTTCGTAGAATTCTGAAATTGTTTTGGCTGAATATATTTTTACTTAATTCAGCTACATATATTCATTTTGGGTATTTAAGAAAACTACTAAGTTATAAGTACAACTACTATCTTCTACTCTAAAAAACATATACTCGTAGTCTCCCTCTCTCTCTCTTTCTCAGGCGTGAACAAATTAGAAAGTATTCCGTTTCTGGTGAACCCTTCGGGCTTATGGCCTACGGAGAGCAGCGTAAAAGATTACTGAGTATTGTAGATGCTCACATAATTCATCGAAATCCCATTAAGAAGATGTATGCCATCGAAAGGGCCATAATGATTTTCAAACTGAATAGGGTTTCTCCTAGGTCTATGAAGCTAGGGGTCACTCTGACCATTTTCGAAGTTTTTTCCTTGTTTAATATTATATATATATATATATATAATATATATTATATATATATATATATATATATATATATATATATATATATATATGGGTGTCTGTGTGAGATATAGTTGACATTTTCACTTCGCGAATGAGAGTGATGTCGATATAAATTGAGACCCAGTTCATCTCCTTTAAGTTATACTACTTTGTAGACTTTCCCGTTTTTTCCTCGTAAAAAAAGTAAATATTGAAAGAAAAACGGACGTACCCTGAGAGATGAATGATGCTTCTGATAAAATATCCTTTGGTAACAATGCTGCTTATTATCATGGCACGTAAAATTTATACCACAAGCATTCTACCCAGCAAAACAAGGCTTACTTGCGTTAAAAAGCTAAATATTTTTACAATGTATGCTCATAAGTGTAGCTTGAAATTATAGTCAGATTTAGCGCCATAAAAATAAATTTACATTATGAAATGCTTACCTGTAGTACATCATATACAAAAGTAAAGAGAACAGATACGAGAATACAAGACAGGGAAAGGGAAGTCGAGAGAAATGCATCATTATGAAATAAAAGCAAAGAATTAAGCAGAAACATAACACAGATGAAATATATATATATATATATATATATATATATATATATATATATATATATATATATATATATATATTTCATCTGTATTACGTTGCTGCGTAATTCTTTCCTTTTATTTCACAATGATGCATTTCTCTCGACTTCCCCTTTCCCTGTCTTGTCTTCTCGTATCTGTTCTCTTTACTTTTATATATGATGTACTACAGGTAAGCATTTCATAATGTGCATTTATATATATATCGCGTGCTATAAAGTGAAAGCTTGATTTATGGAATCTCTGTGAACGAACGAAAGTAAATTTAAAAGTGAGAATAAGCCTTTCAAGATTAGTAGTATTCATTAGGTTAGTATATTTATTACAAAACAGTCTTAACATAAATAAGGTTCCCTCCCTGTAGCACGTGTAGCGAGATACCATGTAACGTTTAAGGATTTTCGTTTTTGATAGATAGATTGATAAATACTCGTCCCTACAAAATGCCTTAAAATTCGACACAACTACAAATGGATATCAGCTTCAACTGGAGTTAAGAAAAAGAAATGGGGTTAGAACTCACATCCGTAGAGACTTGTTTAAGATAAGTGCACTCCCATTCTAGCTTACCTCCTCTAAAAACACAAAATGCTGTATAAAAAAAAAACGATTGAATCATTCACATTTTGGCTCGTATTGTCATTTGCAAAATGTTAAGGTCATTTCGGTTATGATGTAGATTAACAACATGGCCAGATTGGTGTGTAATTCTCGTGTGCACAGTGGACAGAATTTATCCGAAAATGTCTATTTCATGGCAATGTGGAATAAATAAAGTCATACTTCCATTACCGCTCCGAACTTTCACTGAAAAAATCTTGAGCAGAAAAGAACCGCGATCAAAGCTTCCGGTTCCATTCCTTCGCCATAAAGGAGAGAAAGCTAATTTCATGACCGACATGCAAAAAAATTTAGCTTATGTTTTTTTTTTCTTCTTTTTATTCTCTGCGAAGAACATCTCTGTTGAAAGTCTTGTTATTTTCTCGAATACCAAGGTCGACTCCTTCCCACAACCCCCAACCCACCAGAACCCACTTCATATTTTTTCCTACTTGGATTTTCCGTCAACAGTCCTTGATACATTTTGTGATATATAAGTATTTTCTTTGGCGAATTAATCTATATTGTTGTTATTATTTTTATACGATGTGGGTATCTTATAGTGAGATTGATGATTATGATACAAAATTTTATTGAGGACACATTTATTGATGTTATCATCAAACAAAATAAGAAATAATGGATAATTTTCGATGGAAAATTTTAAACTGCAGTGATCCATAGCATTGCAATCTCTAAGTATTGCTCTTATACTCTGCCCAATTTCCTTATTCAGTAAGAGAATTAAACTTGTGTGTTGTATTTAACTATATGGTATAAAGAATCATATAGATGACGAGTTTCTAGCCATGTGATTGGCTTATCAACATCCAATCAGGACCGTCGTAAGGGATTGGCCTAGACATCAAAAGCACGGTTGATGCGAATCTACTAATGTGGGCATGCTGTTGCTGTAGGACGATGCCCCTGGCCACGCAGTGTAGGAGGCAGTGGTTAAATAAGGTAACTGCGGCTTCGAATTGTAGCCGAGCTCATGTACCTCGTGCACCCAACCTCACATGTAATTCATCCCTTCATCTTAAATTCAAGTTCCATGCTGAAGAATAGTATTTCGAGGACCAGGATGTAACCTGTTTTTTTTCTGTTACTTTTTTAATTCGTCTCTGCATTTGATGGCAGAGCATCATTTGCTCTGTGTTCTACAATTGAAGTGTAGTTTTTCCATGTCTTTAGACCTAGTAAGCTGATTAAAATTAGTGATTAAGTAAACTGGGAAATTGTGTATTTTATATCAATGTTTTTATATTTTCAGATAAGTCATGCATGAAGATGAGTACAGTTAAGAATTAGGATGGATGGCTTTTATGGTATCTTCACAGCAGAATATAATAGATCAATTAATCAATATAAGTAAATATACACTTCACAGTGTAATCGCGTAACGTGATATCCATAAGAAAATCACGATTATATCATGATAACAACCTACACAAGAACACTAAAACACTCACATATAGACAATGAAACTGTCGCACACATACAAAGAGAGAGAGAGAGAGAGAGAGAGAGAGAGAGAGAGAGAGAGAGAGAGAGAGAGAGAGAGAGAGAGAGAGAGAGACAATAATATCCATTGAGATAATCAATAAATGGAAATGTAGGTGTCAATTTTTATATCAAATTATCAAATTTCTACATGAAATAAAACTCAGATTTAAAGTTCTTGCAGATTCCTGAGGAAACAAACAACCCATTATACAGAGACTATTGACTCCATATTTGAAAAATTGTATTGCACTGGCCTAGTGCGTATAACTCGAACCCTTTTCAGTTTCATGAGACATGGGCTGACCTTTAAGAATACGAGGTTGCCGAAGAGTAGGACGGTCAGCTAAATAAAAGAAAAGGTCAGGTATCCTTCTGAACCTAACCCTTTTATAGATAAAAGAATGATTGATCTAAATGGCTTAAAGTTGGATTAGGCAGGAATGAGTATACATCTATGTGGAAAGTCTTTCAAAAAAACAAAAAGAAGTCGATTCATAAAGTTAAATATTAGATTAATCATAGCATGGTGATCTTCCAGCATCACGAAAACTCTCTTTCCAAACCAGATGCAACTCTGTCAACTCCATAAAATCTAGATCTTTCTTTCTCCCTTGTTCCCTAAAGTAACGAGGCTCAGGTTATAACCTTCTCTACACAATTCTTTCAACTTACGACGTAACAGAAATCAAACTAGGATGAGTCAAACTTATTAATCTATTTATCCTCATACCATTCCAATACATGTTCTTAAACTTACAGATATCCTACGACCACTGTTACGCAGAAATTAATTTCTACAATGTCAATTTTGTTTATTTACCGAATTTTTACATTTCCCAGAAGAATATTTCTGGGGAGCAATCCT
>NC_061108.1:87469187-87479187 GCF_015104395.2 Macrobrachium nipponense
TGCTAGATATTTATTTTTGTCAATAATCTGTTTCGGAATGCATCCAAGAATATTAAACGAACAAGGATAATGTTAATGATTATTATGTCCGACAAGCATATAATCTTTCACATTACTCAATATCTTGTAACTCTTCGACGAATAAACTATTATGTTTAAGGAATGAAGAACTATAACGGGATATCTCTGTTGTAGGGAAAAGATTATCTTGAAGGTGGAAGCAGTCTTCATTTGCTACTAAGACCACTTTACTGTATAATTCTGTTTAAGCTAAATGGTTTAAGAGTTATGTCATCTTAAGGCTCTGTTGATAAATAAGGAAGGTATTGTTTATTCCTCTCTATAATTGTGGCTGAAATGTGTCTAGTGGGCATAAGGGCGTTAAAAATGAAAGTAATTATACGCTGCGTTAAACTACCAAAAATATTTATATGCAATGAATGATAATGAAGGATACGACAGGTTAAAACTTCGGTTAAAAAACAAAAACATTTCACATATTTAGGAAGTGGAAATTTTGAGTTACGTAAGACAAAGGAAATAATAATTCAGTTATAATAAAAAAAGGCACAACTAAAGAAACGTAGAGGGGGAAAAATGTCAAGTTGAATGAATCTTTAACTTTTGAGATCCGTAACGCGTCATTTGCATTTATATTTGAGATGTGGCAGAAAAAAATTAGATGCATCAAACCGTCGAGTCCGAGAACCTCATAAATATAAAGTGACTCTCAGCACCAAATAAGTATTTCCCAGACAATGGCTATCGACACCTTATAATTAACATTGCGCTTCTAAAAAACACTGAGAACTATAAAAAAAAAACTGAAAAAGACAAATAGTTACACACAAGAGAGAGAGAGAGAGAGAGGGAGAGAGAGAGAGGAGAGAGAGAGAGAGAGATCGCGCAGCTTCTAGTATAAGTTGCAAAATTCAGCTTACATTTATACTTACTAAGGACAAAATCTTTTGTAAAACCATAAATTTCTACAATATGCAGAGAGAGAGAGAGAGAGAGAGAGAGAGAGAAATAGCATCTACTATAATTTTAAAAAACTCATTTTATAATTATACTCTTATAATGTCTTTACTACGGAAAACCTGGTAACCTAGAGAGAGAGAGAGAGAGAGAGAGAGAGAGAGAGAGCATAGTCGGGAAAACTCCCATTTCATATGTATCATTTTATAATGTTCTTGGTAGTCAAACTCTTCGTTAGCGAGCTGAATGCCATGTATTATTATGATCATAAGCGTATATAAATTTTAAAGAAAGTTTATCCCATATCTCCCACTTCATTTGATCCACAGGGGACTAGAAGACATGAAACGATAATCGTACTCCCAAAAACATTTTATAAGGTACACTGAAGTTATTTGAAGTTTCTTTTATCGTAAATTATGATTGCTGTACATATAAGTAGATAAGAAGTAACAACTCGACAACGCAGTGTTTTTATTGGCTTCATAAATGATTCAGATGAAGCAGTGTAAAGTTGATAGGAACAGTTACGTCTGTTTTATTTCTCCTAGAACATGCCACTAGTAATAAAAAGCTGAACTGATATATATACTATATATATATATATATATATATATATATATATATATATATATATAATATATATATATATATTCTTAAAAAAACAGTAGATGGTACGTGATTTCATTAGATAAGCGAATACCACAGAAAAATGATAGTCAGAAATCCAAGCGCTTTCATCTTTACTAAGACATTAGCTCCTTGACAATGTCTTAGTAAAGACGAAAGCGCTTGGATTTCTGACTATCATTTTCCTGTGGCATTCATATATATATATATATATATATATATATATATATATATCTATATATATATATATATATATATATATATGTTTGTATGTATACACGTGCGTGTATGTGTAAAGAAGGGAAAAGTAGTATAGCTGTTGCGTCATAGGATACCTTTCTCTTTTCTGTTATTAGATGCGTGAAGCGACCAATCTAGATAACTTTGATGGTTTCATGGAAACAAGAGAAGGCAAATCAAGTTAACATAAGTAAGCTCAGGAAAAGGAATTGAGTATTAGAATAATAAATCGAAATCATAAAATAACAAGCATATAGAAACTAATCGACCTATAGTACTTTTTACTTTACCTAGCACAAACTTGCTAAGTAATATCCTTAAAAGAGAACAACTTACTCTATTTATGGCAACAAAAAATAAATGTATTTTTTTCTGTAATTTAACAAATCGTTGTCAAATAGAGTATCTTGATTGTGGTGTTTATAATTTGTGTACTTCTAGATGCATAAGTCATGAGGTAATGAATGGAAATGCAGTAATGACGTTGAATTGGCTCCTAGGTAGCCATGAACAAACTCTGGACGTCCATAAAATTAGGGAACAGTCAGCAAAGCACGTATCGTTTATAATCATCTTCCAGGTACATCATGAATAAAAAGTAGTTGTCGCCGCTTTTATGAAATGATGAATATTCATGAAGTCACTCAGGGACAATTTGGCTTTATAGCATAATTTTTAAGAAAATAAAGGATACTTTCAGGTCTAATGATACGGGGAAAGCCCCAAAATTCTACCCGAAAATACGATGTCTCAACGTGCCCCTAAATTATGACGACGCTTCCCTGAGACATTTATCATGGGTAAATGCCGAAAACCAGACAAAGAAGATATATTTAACGTCAGTGACATTTGCCAGCGAGCCATTGGCAGAGATTAACATGCACGCGTTGTCGCGATATCATGAGGAAATAAGCGGAGTGTCTCCTTTCTTGCAGACACGGCAGTAACTCCCCATTCAGATACTCGTCCCGGAACCGTTTAACCCATGTCTCTTAAATATTTATATAATTGTTTTTTTTTTCTTATTATTCCCTACATTCTCTCCCCGTTTTCGTTCTGTTAAAGCATATGACGTATATGAGTACATAAATTAATTAACATGAATAAAATAATCTTATAAATAACATCATTGATCTTGTACATAACATAAGCAAACGGCGGGTTACAGTATGTCTTGGGTCCTAGCAATCCATACTAATCTGGTTACAGAGGGACATTTGTACGCTCCATTTACTTTGCGTAGCAACTCACTCACACAGTTTGCATGAGCTTGCATGACTATGAGTCATCCTTCCGTTATGGAAAAGGGTTTGCGTTCGTTTACCTTTGCTTACCAATGGTGGTGCGAATAATTGAGCATGTTCGTATTTCCTTGTAGGAAAATTTATTACGTTTTCCAAGTTTGTTATGCAGATATATTTCTTTATTCAAGTGTATTATGTTATAAGGGCATCATCTCTTTTTCCGTTATGTACTTGGAAGTCAAACCCCCACAGAAGGCTTTACCAGTTAGCTTTAGTCTTTTTTACTTATGAGTACATTGCTGAGATTTAGTACAATAGTGCATACGCATTTTAAATTATTTTTACTCTCATTATATGAAAATATCTTCCCAACATATAAAATTATGTATATATCATTGAATAGTTGAAATCATGCTTAGCTCCGTATATTCATGTATGCTTTTTACCCCAAATGTTTTTCATCCTGGCTTTAATTGATGTTCCAGGGAAGCTGAATTGTCAAAACTAATGTATTCATAATTCTTATCGAAGGGAAAGCAGTCCATCTGTGAATGCATAAATCCTTCAGAATTCTATTAAATCCTTGTAGGAGCGTTACCCCTTTTCAATGTTTTTAATGCAGAAAGTGCGTGCATTAATTCTAGGGCGATTCTCAAGTCAGAAAGTTATTGCATTTCTTATCCACGTAAGGTTGAAATAATACTATAGCTTTTGTTATAAAAATACAGTATGTTCTAAGTGGAAGTAAATTGCTCTACATTTAATTTTTATTTATCTGTTTTCTTTTTTTGTCGTCATGTATCTTTCATTGTTGTTTGGATGTTCTTATTTATTGTCATTCATTTATTCATTTGTATTTATTTAGTACCCTAATGTTTTCCCTCCTTCTGTACATAAACACATTTATTATACTTATTTCAAATAATTAAAATATATAAAAAGCTGAATTCATAGATAATTGGTAAAACTTCAAGTTCCTATGCATCAAATGGCAGAAAACATATGGGAGGTAATTTTGGTCCAACACAAAAAGGCAATCCCTCTCCATTTACTGTACATGGACGTTCTAGTTACCAAATTAACATGGCATCACGTAGTTGTCCATTTTACAACAATATCATGATTTTACATCACTATGTGGAGCCATCAATATAAAGTTTATCGACAATTGAAGATTTTGTTGTTCCGGATAGAATTACTTAAAATGTTAATCGCTCAAATATAGACATTTAATTTATCTTTGGATTGCCTTTCTCTCCGAGAGCAGTTTTGTCGTTCAACTTTTTAAATGTATAATTCTAGTCACACATGCTAACTAAAAAACAGTATCTACCCCCAACCAATACCCTGCCTCATAACACGTTCCAGGCCACCACTTTCACTTCGTGAAAATCGCCATCCTGCACTTTGCTTTGTTTAGTGACCCTTTCTTTTCTGTACTTTCTTTTGTGGCTAGGGAGAAAAACAACTCGGCTGTCGATGTTACGTTCCAGATTTCAACTGCTGAATGAGTAATGAATTTCTTCGTTGTAAATGCTGTTGCAGAAAGTGTCTGCACATTCAGTTTCTAAATATGCTTACAAACAAACCTCATCAAACAACATATGCTACACATTACACTGAGCATTCGCCTCTACTGTGCTCTAGTGTTACGTTTCCTGAATATTATGAACCTTCTTCTTTAGCACCTCTTACTTTTCATTTAGCTAGCTGTTTCCTGTCCCTTCATATTTTAATCTGACCATTCGCAATGGCACAGCCAAACCCAAATATTCTACTGTCGATATTTTCAACGAGGCTCAAACAGTTGTAAGACACTCGGATTCATCTTTCACCATTGCTACATTGTTGTATTCCTGCGTTTTCCACTTTCTTTTTCTTTCCCTCGTATGCTGTCTAAATAAGATTTCATCTTAACAGGTTGCACATTATATTTCAATTCAACATCCACACTTATTTTCCGTAAAGATAGGTTGAGCCAACAATTCCATTATTTATTCGATTTGGTACCTTAGTACTTTAATTATTCTTCTGCAGAAAATTTGCAAAATATCGTGTTTGATTCACCCAGTATATGAAAAGCATACCTCTGATTGAGTCATCTTTCTCTCAGCCTACCAGAAAATACCTAAACAATTCAAACATTTCCATTCTTCACCCATCGACACCACACTCGCGATTCGTTCTCAGGTTTCCATTTAACTTATACTGCTAAAATCCGTTTTCAATTTTCTCTCCAAACAAATATATATTGTTTTCAAGAGTGGCTGGAACTTTCTCGTCATTAAAACGCCTTTTCCCACAACTATTCATCATATATCTCCTTCATTTGGCGTATCTTATTATTCTTTCCATATGAAAATTTTGAAAAGCTATGTAACATAACACATCTTCGGAATCTTAATTATATAACTAAGCAGTCAGCCTTACGTATACTATCGTAACGCAAGTATCGTTTTCAGACTAAAGACTTTGAAACCGTTTCAAAACCTTGCAAACACAGCGAATAGTATCTCTCTCTCTCTCTTCTCTCTCTCTCTCTCTCTCTCTCTCTCTCTCACACACACACACACACACCACAACATACACAAACATTATACCTTTATATATATATATATATATATATATATATATATATATATATAATATATATATATATATATATATATATTTATATATAGATATATATATATATATATATATATATATATATATATATAGATATATATATACATATATACAATATATATACATATATATACTGTGAATGATACTGTAAATGTTTGTTTGTTTGTTTGTGTAACTTAATAAATGAAAGAGGAACCATATAGTACAGTTCAGAATTAGACCATCTCTACCAGATTGCAGTAACAATTCATAGACGCAAGGAAAAGAAATGACTTTTATCTCTTGATAAAGGGAAAAAGAGTTGCCCGCTTTTCCCCGAAGGCGCAGAGGGGAAGAGGCCATTTAAATAAAATCAATGAAGAGGATGAACGATAACATACCATCAAAGATTTTCGGAAGGTTTCTGTTGGGGAATTCGTTCTCGAAGGAAGAAGAAATTTAGGGCAAATCCGAAATAATGTTTGCCTCAGGAGGAGGAGTGTTTTTATTTTTTTTATTTTGTTTAGCATGTTAGTATTGTTAGTATTTACTGGTAGATTATTTTCCAATAGAAATCCTAATTTTATGTGAAATAAATATGCGCTTAAATAATAATAATAATAATAATAATAATAATAATAATAATAATAATAATAATAATAATAATAATAATAATAATAATAATAATAATAATAATAATAATAATAATAATATATTAATTAATATTATTATAATTATTATTATATTATTAATATATTATTATTATTATTATTATTATTATTATTATTATTATTATTATTATTATTTATTTATTTATTTTTTTTTTTTTTGCTCTATCACAGTCCTCCAATTCGACTGGGTGATATTCATAACGTGGGGTTCCGGGTTGCATCCTGCCTCCTTAGGAGTCCATCACTTTTCTTACTATGTGCGCCGTTTCTAGGATCACACTCTTCTGCATGAGTCCTGGAGCTACTTCAGCCTCTAGGTTTTCTAGATTCCTTTTCAGGGATCTTGGGATCGTGCCTAGTGCTCCTATGATTATGGGTACGATTTCCACTGGCATATCCCATTTCCTTCTTATTTCTATTATTATTATTATTATATTATTATTATTATATTATTATTATTATTATTATTATTATTATTATTATTATTAGCTTCCTCAAAAAAACAATGCACAACTGGAATACAATACTTACAAGCTCTGGAATAAGACTAGCAGAGGATAATATCAGGAGAGGGATCTTCCAGGGCGACTCACTGTCCCCAGTACTCTTCGTAGTAGCCATGATACTCATGGCAAAAGTACTGCAGATGATGGATGCTGGTGACCAACTCAAAAAAAGAGGTTATAGAATTAACCATCTGATGTTCACGGACGACATCAAGCTGTATGGTAAGAGCATCAAGGAAATAGATACCCTAATCTAGACTGTAAGGATTGTATCTGGGGGCATCAGGATGGAGTTTGGAATAGAAAGATGTGCCTTAGTCAACATTATTATTATTATTATTATTATTATTTTTATTGCCGGTAGTATTAGTCATCTTTTTATTGATACAATCCTGCAGAAATTAAGGAAGGAATTTTTTTTACCACAGTGTTAATTTGTTATATTTATTAAATTATTATATCAATCCACCATCGTCTGTAGTTTCACCAGAAGGAAAAAAATCTCCTTTGCTTAGTCTTGATGGCATCTACACCTTGTCAAGAATTTCACGTAGCGACGTTAATAAAATGAAAGGAAATCCAAAGCAGCCAAATTAACATAACATTCCGCCAAATTCTTTGCGAATTTTAGTAGGAATTTCCCCCTTTCATAATATCACAGCGTCAGGGAAAAGGGAAAATTCATTTGGAGGAAAAGCGCCCCTGTTCTATAATTCATACGCGGAAATGCATTGCATTTATGCGTTCAACTGACAGTGAATGTTGTGAAGAACGCGTACCTGCAGAGTATTCAAAAAGGAAAATTCAGATTTTTGTTTATACATTTCTTTAATGAAATGAAATATCTTAAATTCAATATGTATGCGTTCTATTTTCGGTATGGCGTGCACGCTGGGGAAATTATGCATGATATCATTTACTATTCAGGGTGTGCTGTGTGTATTTCCCTGTCTCGAATCTTTTAAGTATATGATTGGTAATCATGCTAGATGGATATATATATATATATATATATATATATATATATATATATATATATATATATATATATATATATATATATATATATATATATATATATATATATATATATATATATATATACACACACATATATATATATAATATATATATATATATATATATATATATATGTGTGTGTGTGTGTGTGTGTGTGTATGTATGTTGTATGTATGTTGTGTGTGTGTGTGTGTGTGTGTGTATGTATTAAAGAAGGATGCTATACACGAACGTGTAGTTGACCAAACTGTGTTGTATGTATGTGTAATATATATATATATATATATATATATATATATATATATATATATATATATATATATATATATTTCAACGTATAAAACGAAGCATAAACGTGAAGGCGCAGAATAGTAGATTAGCAAGCATTAATTTTATAATGTTTAATAGGGAAGGAGAAACCTTCAGCAACACAATAAATAACGTCTAAGGGGGTTATTTCCACGAAAATTCTTCATTTACTCGATGGTTATCTATACCTGAGTTTTGATTTTTGGTCTTCACAATCATATTTTCAATAAGAATCCATGGTTATATATCGTGAAAGGGCCAGTTTTCTTTCTGCCTTTTGATAGTTGAAAATTTTACCGAAGATTTTACCCGAGTTTTACCCTAATCTGTTAAAAAGACAAATTTAGAATAATAATAATAATAATAATAATAATAATAATAATAATAATAATAATAATAAAATAATATTAATAATAATAATAATAGGACTGCGTCAACACCGAGAACAGAGCACTGGGGCAATATCTGAAAACCAGTGAAGACGAGTGGCTAAAGAGTGCATGGGAAGAAGGACTAATAAAAGTAGACGAAGACCCAGAAATATACAGAGACAGGAGAATGACAGACAGAACAGAGGACTGGCACAACAAACCAATGCACGGACAATACATGAGACAGACTAAAGAACTAGCCAGCGATGACAATTGGCAATGGCTACAGAGGGGAGAGCTAAAGAAGGAAACTGAAGGAATGATAACAGCGGCACAAGATCAGGCCCTAAGAACCAGATATGTTCAAAGAACGATAGAATGAAATAACATCTCTCCCATATGTAGGAAGTGCAATACGAAAAATGAAACCATAAACCACATAGCAAGCGAATGCCCGGCACTTTCACAGAACCAGTACAAAAAGAGGCATGATTCAGTGGCAAAAGCCCTCCACTGGAGCCTGTGCAAGAAACATCAGCTACCTTGCAGTAATAAGTGGTACGAGCACCAACCTGAGGGAGTGATAGAAAACGATCACGCAAAGATCCTCTGGGACTATGGTATCAGGACGGATAGGGTGATACGTGCAAACAGACCAGACGTGACTTTGATTGACAAAGTCAAGAAGAAAGTATCACTCATTGATGTCGCAATACCATGGGACACCAGAGTTGAAGAGAAAGAGAGGGAAAAATGGATAAGTATCAAGATCTGAAAATAGAAATAAGAAGGATATGGGATATGCCAGTGGAAATCGTACCCATAATCATAGGAGCACTAGGCACGATCCCAAGATCCCTGAAAAGGAATCTAGAAAAACTAGAGGCTGGAGTAGCTCCAGGACTCATGCAGAAGAGTGTGATCCTAGAAACGGCACACATAGTAAGAAAAGTGATGGACTCCTATGGAGGCAGGATGCAACCCGGAACCCCACACTATAAATACCACCCAGTCGAATTGGAGGACTGTGATAGAGCAAAAAAAAAAAAAAATAATAATAATAATAATAATAATAATAATAATAATAGTTTATCATTACCGCATATATCATCAGGCATCATTAACTAACAATGACAGTCGCTGTATAACTATGGAAAATCATCAAAATATAACTCATACATATTATATAAACTGTACATGCGAACGAGAAACTTATGTTCATTGATTAATTCTCTAAAGAGAGTTATATTGAAGTTTCTCTTCTCTCTCTCTCTCTCTCTCTCTCTCCTCTCTCCCAGTATAAACTTCTACCGAATAGCTCGAAACAGGATGCAATTTACTTGCCAGAAAGGAAGTTCTGGGCCGTAACAGGGATAAGTTACAGCTGCCGGGCCACAAGTTAAGGTCACTCCCATATGTAATCT
>NC_061108.1:87484187-87486687 GCF_015104395.2 Macrobrachium nipponense
TCAGCACCATTTGCGCCCACGCTAAATGTTCCTACAATTAATGTTTGGTGTAAATTGAAAAACACCCAGGAAATCATATTTAACCTCGAATCTCTACAATGATCAGTATGATGGCCGCACTAATTTAGCCATTGAAATTAACTGCTTTGATGTATTATTCTGCGATTCAGTATTAAGACGTTATTTATTGCATGGCATAAAAAGTCACATCAATTTTCTTCAGCGATAAAATGTGTATTATTGTATTTCAGATATCTGTTATTTACTTCATGGCCATGTTGGGTCCATCACAAAACTAATGGAGGTGTACATAACTAAGAAAGCTATGGTGATAACAAATATATTCTATTTCTTTTCTTTCAAAAGAATGTGTTTTTTTTTCTTTGGTTTTGTTATTTATCTTAAAGTTAAATTCGATGTGAACTCTTAAATACAACAGTTCAAGGAAACCTTCTCATTCTGATGATAGAGTTCATGGCTTAAATGTGTCCATATGAGGTGGAACCTCCACCAACAGGATGATATATAAACTCCAAAGAATTACATATTGGAATTTTAAGAAGCAGTGATCGTAATTCTGAATAAACAACCACTAAAGAATCTTGCTATGGACCTGCGCTTCTCATATCGTAAAAAGTAAATAATTGCTTACGCGTGAATATCGTACATAGTTAATTTATCCGTAGAATATTCTTAGATATACTATTTCTAGTGACATTTCAGTGGTTCGGGAATGGGTCGATGATCACCTTGTGTGAATAATAGTCTCACAAATGCCATCCCAGAGTCATAAAGCAACACAAAGTTCATTAGTCACAGAAGTCCTGACACTTTATGAAACTTCTTGTCCCAAACGATCACACGATCAATAGGTTACTCTGGCTATCTAACTTTACCGTTACTTCACGCAATGTGAGAGCTAAACTGGTGATACTGACCAAAGTTGAGGGAAACGTAAGAGAGAAGTAAATTCCAGCGATAAAGGTATATAATGGTATCGAGATTTTTTAGCTTTAGTAAAGAAATGAAATGGAATAATGATAATGAAATGAGAAACAAAGACAAAATAAACGAATATTGCCTTCATATCAAGTCACTATTAAAATAAGAGAGGTATTAAAAAAGAGGCATATTGTCCTGAAATCAATACACCATTTAAAAAGAAATATAGGAATATTTTCTTGAATCAATACACCATTTAAAAGGAAAAGAGGAATATTGTCTTGAAATCAATACACCATTTAAAAAATAGAGGAATATTGCATTGAAATCAATACACCATTTAAAAAAAATAGAGGAATATTGTATTGAAATCAATACACCATTTAAAAGAAATAGAGGAATATTGTCTTTTAAAAATACAAAATGGAAAATGGTTCTAGTCTGAATTGGATTTTATTCATTTTGGATGGGAAAAATAAGATAATGCTGGAATGAACTCGAAAGTTCCTGACCTCCTCAGGATTCAAATACTTACTAATTAGCATTTCAGAACTATTATTCGAGAATTTAAGTACACGAAAGTTAGTAGATAAATATTACTAGATAAATTTAAGAAGATACTACATTTCGCTGCACATATAGAGATAGCCTGCAAGTATTAGGATAACATCGTTTAGATCGAAGTATATACAGTTACAAATTTACTCGTGAAAAAATTGAAACCAATTTAATTATTTTGTATAAAAATTTTCGTCCTCATACATTGCGAATTTCTCATAACTAATATTTAATCGTATATGTCTCATGAACGGAATAACTCCATTTCATATTGAATAGCGGAACTGCCATTTACCATTGCCTAGTATCTCTTTGGGTTGTAATTCCGTTTCATTTAACGAATAAAGAAATTGAAAATGTTCATCAGTTTCTCACTACATCCAAAATAGCAGACAAAGAATCCATCGCAATAGTAGCCGTAGTGTCCTTGATCTTTTTGCTATAGTAGTATGCACGTTCTTATTCCAAAGCTTCGCAAAGGTACTGTCTCCAACGTTCGTTTACTCCACTTTTGATCTAGAATAACTTGCTGCATAGCAGTTTGTATGCCAGAGCAACCCGTGTATCAACCTTTAATTAAATACGGTAATTTGAAGGCAGTAAATATCTTCTCCTTATGTTTGTTTTTGTAATTTTTGTTTTTACATTACACGTTATAATGGGTGTAAGTATCCATGTTTTGTAGTCCATAAACAGCCAGCTGCGGAAAATTCAGTTTCAAATCCATTCTCATCCTATTTATACAAACTAAACATAGGTTACTGTAACTGAATTATGTATATGATGAAATTAAAGATCAATTCTCATACGGAAGTTTAAAAAAGTAAATATTTCTGAAATAAGCAAAGAAAGCAAATATGGTCAATTTGCTCGATGGCAGATACCAGAAAGATGCAGAAGAATCCATAATCAAACTCAGATAGAAAGAAATCAACGACATCCAAGGAAATAATAAAGAAACTTAAAAATATTTTCTCCCGAGGAAAAGGAACGCCAAAAT
>NC_061108.1:87491687-87501687 GCF_015104395.2 Macrobrachium nipponense
TCACTGTATTGAACATTCACGTTAAACCAACTACCATGCACACACATACACACACACACACACACACACACATATATATATATATATATATATATATATACATATATATATATATATATATATATATATATATATATATATATATATATATATATATACACACTTATACAAACACATGCAAGTTCATTGCAAGCGGGTCAGTTAGTATTGTCTTCATTCTCTCACTGAGTTTTTTTTTTTTTTGGGGGGGCGCTCTTTTTACCAAAATAAGATTTATCCTAAAGTTACAAGATATTTTGTGGGTTCTCATTTTACATCAAGCTTATCTTAGAAAGATTATTTGGTTCTTACTGTAATATCAGGATCGAAAAAAATGATAATTACACTGTTTCAGTGTTATAGTTTTTTTTATTGCAAACATTAAAGCTTTGTATAGTACCTATTAATTGGCCATAGGATTATGGTCCCATAAAATAGGTACTTTTCCATTTTTTTTTTTTTTTTACTGTACCCAACAGAATAATAGGGAGTATAAAGTTCAGTGACTGACCCTGTTTACAACTATTCATTAGAATCTGTTCCTCTCCTACGCAAGCCTATCGCTTTCCTATTAATTTTCATTTCCTCCACGTCTTCCTTTTTCTCATTGACTGGATAACTTCCTTTCCAAAGTGGTTTCATACATAACAAGTACAAAATGCGCCGAAGGTTATTCGGTGCTATTGAGTTTTCTGTACAGCGTATAATGCTGTATGGGTCTCTCAGCCGAAGCTCATGAAACTTTCAGGCAAGGCCCGGTGGTGGGGTAACTTTAAGTTTAAATTAAACTATGTATGCTTGAAGGCTGAAATTTGGTATATTTCATAACTGGAGGGTGGATAATCACTATACAAATTTGCAGCTCATTAGCCTCAGTAGTTTTTAAGATTTGAGGGTAGACAGAAAAACTGCAGATAGACAATATCATCTCATCCGTTTTCTTTTACAGAAAAAAAGTATACATAGGTATTTGTCTGTATTAAATCTTCCAAATGACGGATTATTTACAAATAAAATATTGATACCTGTGTATCAAATGTAAAAAGTATTGTCATTTAAATAATGTTCAGCAACTTTATTTTTTATGTAACCATCAAAATTCCTTGAGTATTTGAGGTAAATATGCGCAACCACCTACGCGTTACCAATAGATATTTTGGATGCATAAAAACAAGAGGAAAAGTAAGTGGAGTCTCTCTCTCTCTCTCTCTCTCTCTCTCTCTCTCTCTCTCTCTCTCTCTCAGTAATTTCCAATTCAATCCGCTTCCATCTGTACTAGTGACACACTCTGAGAGTCAACTCATCTTCACTCAAAACACACCTCTCTCTGGCATCTATACCACGACCCTGCATGCATCTTTTCTGCTTCGCTCCGGATATTTACGGATGCTGGGTTTACAGGAATTCTATTTTTGAGTCAACATACGGCAGAGGTCTTTGGTTTAGAAAAAAAACAAATTCTCTCTGACTCTCTCTCTCTCTCTGTCTCTGTCTCTCCCTGTATATATATACTCACGCATACACACACACACACTCACACACACACACACACACACACACACACACACACACATATATATATATATATATATATATATATATATATATATATATATATATATATATCCAAATATTAACCCGAAAATATATTTTATAATAAATTTAGACTTTCATATTCATGAATATAAAAGTTCACGTGTTTGATATATATTATACTATATTATACTATATATATAGAATAAGTAATAATATTATATGATATAATAAGTATGATATATATATGGATATATGTATATATATATATATTATATATATATATTATATATTGCTCTTGACAGCAAGGCATTTAACTGTTGCATATAACTGTTGCAGCGATTTCCCTTTTTCTTGTCATTGTCAGTGTAGTTGGAGCGGCGGTATTATTTTTACCTGTTGGACTGTTGTATCTCTGACAGCCGACTGGGGGAAGATACTCGAATTCCAACACTGCCTGTATTTTGAAAATTTGTAAAAACGGATTTTGCTTTCAAGAACAAAACTGCATGTTTACTTTCATAGGGCATTAATAAAGATTTCAATTGATTTACGAGGATTTAGGGGGAAGTGAAAATGAAAACGTTAAACAACTCTTGAAATTAACAAAACAATGGAAGTTTGTCTATATTCGCTATTAAACCTAACGACAAAGAAATGATACTAATATGTTAAGATGGCCATATCACTGAGTAATGCGGTGAGTAGGTACATTTTTTTAGCCTAAAATCCTAGGAATGGTTAGCGTAAGATTTCGCACTACAAATTTTTAAACTTCCGTTTTTACATTATTCAGTTACGCAAAATCTCTGTACAATGAATTTTAAAGGGTCCTGTTAAATTTAGGTTGACAGACGATGATACTAATATACAACGACTCTAGATAAGATCTACATTACATGAAATTTCCAATTGCTTTTTTAATCATTAAAAATATCCCCCTCTGCCCATGGACAAAAAATGTTTACCATTTATTCAGCATCAGCAACTATACGTTTTCTACTAATCATATATGATTGCCCTACACTGACCTAATTCATGAACTAAAACACCGAAAAAAAATAAAAATACTAGCGATACACTGACAGGAAAATCTTTAATTAAAAAATAGAGTCGAATACACAATATAATCAATTTACAGTAATATGAAACAGTGTTCTTGAATTACTTTAGTAACAATATATATACTACATATACATACACATATACATATACACACACACACACACACACACGCATATATATATATATATATATATATATTATATATATATATATATATATATATATATATATATATATATTAGTGTATGTCATAGCTTATTCAAACATAATGTTTCGGTAGAGCAAGGAAGAGAGGTAAGCTTCTATAAAATGCAATTGTCTGTCTTGTGCAGGTAGCGAGGTGAGTGGCATTACTGGTTTAGTGCTACAGTGCTGGCTAAAAGATCTCTAGATGTAATTTCAAGGTATCATTATTAAAGTACAATCTCCAGCATAAAGCCTATCGTTCATTAATTCTGACTCTGTTTGAAAAGAAAATAATATCAAACCTGGAAATGGAATTGATAATTGTTGTATTTACTCGTATCATATTTTTTTTCCCGAAAAAAAATATCGTCAAATACTTTATATCATTGTTAAAGTAAAAGCTTGTATGATAAATGAGTTAGAACAAAGTAAAAAGCGTAAATGTAGTAGATCAAAGATGGTTAAGAAAGCAGATCCATATAAATTTTGTTTCCTTCCTTTTATTCTGATCAAATGTAGCTATATAATACCAACACACGAATGAAATATCAGGAAACTATTATAACTTAATATTTAAATGCCATTCATTTATCTTTGTTTTCTTCTTTTACCTCTTACACGCAATCTCACACTTAAATTCCAAATCTCATATTCCATATCTGTATGCTGTATATAAATAGGAATAATAGAATTTGACGAATTTGACAAATTCGTATAGTGAGGTCATATCAAATTCTAAGTCACAAAATAAAGCCAAATAGATCGTACAGGCTTGAGGTTCTGGAAAAGCTTTTATCGTAACCAGAAATTATATAACAGAGAGCCAGCATTACGTTGATGGGAAAAGTATATAGTGAAAGGTGATATATAACGCACATAATCTTGGGTAACATAATTTGGTTTTACTGAATAGATTACCGTTCCATTGTATATATATATATATATATATATATATATATATATATATATATATATATATATATATATTATTATAATTTTACATATATATATATATATGTATATATATATATATATATATATATATATAATATATATATATATATATATGTGTATGTATATATATATATATATATATATATATATATATATATATATATATATATATATATATATATATATATATGTGTGTGTGTGTGTGTGTGTATGTATGTATGTATGCATGTATGTATGTAATGAAATACGTGATGATTATACAAACAAAGTTACAGCCACGTAGGAAAATTGAAGCACTAGACATGCTAAGTACTTTCGTCTTATTACTAAGACATGGTCACAGCTGCTGTGACCATACCTTGGTAATGAGACGAAAGCACTTAGCATCTCCAGTTTTCAATTTTCCTTCGTGGCTGTAACTTTATTCATATATACGTACATATAGATAGATAGATAGAGAGATAGATAGATAGATAGATAGATAGATAGATAGATAGATTGAAGGATAGTGAATTTCTCTTGCACTGTTTAGGGTCTATGGTAAAAATGTTAGAAAGTTCTCCAGAATGTTTTCGAAACTAAATTGGGAGGTGCATGCTCTTCAGAACCGGACACTGTGTCCAATGCTTTGTCTTGGGTACTTTTGGAAGTGAGAAATTTTCAAGATCAAAGGACATATTGTAAATTAAAATTTTGTTTCTACCATGGTTTTGATGAAAATTGGGTATCGGATTAATTACCCTAAATTTATTTTCATCCCAAAAGTCAATTTATGCTACGTCTCAACTTTTGATTTTTGATCTCTGATTTTCATGAAGTTCTGTAAGTATATTTTTGTTTTAGCAAGACCATTTTTTAAGTGAGCAGTTGATTTAAAGCTAAACATTTTTCCTAGTTTAAGCAAATTGTTAACTAGGTACGTTGATGTTATTGATTACTTCACCAAAATTTATTGTTGTCTTCATGTTTGAAGATCACAGATCAATTTATCCCCTCAGATTTTCATATACCCTCGAAATCAGGTGCTTTGGGAATGTCCAATAATTTACCAACGATGTTTTTGACCTCTAAAACGTTTTTCGAAGGTAACAAGTCAGTTTTAAAACTTAGAGCATTCTAGAACTCAAAGACTAATTGTTTGGAGTGTCCAGTCTTCAGAACAAGTGTGTGGACTGAGATGATTAAGTCCTGGTTGTGAAACAGAGCCTTTGGAAGTCAAGACATGTAACCGTTCTGGTATACTATAAATATTTTGCCTATCATGTTTATTACTTTTACAGTCATTTGCTAAACAATATACTCATTACAAGTCAAGCCTTTAAAAGCTGAAAGCGTGTAGGGAGCAGTTATCATACTGAAGGTGAATCGCATTATCGTAGTCATATCGTAATTATATGGAAGAATCTGAATATCAGAGCAATGCAATTTATTTACAAGTCTTACAGTACGCATATTTAATAGTATTCTGATGACTCGTTTTCCCAGTCCTAGTGTAATTTTAGTTATAACCCTGAAAACATTGGAAAACTGTTTTATTTTAAATCCTTTTTTAGTTATAAAAATTGAATATCATAAATATTCATTTGCATATGATATACACTGTATAAAACGAAATGTTGGTGAAATCATAGTTATCATCAGTTTTACGGATGGAAGGATAGAAATTAAGTAAATAAAAGAGATGCATTTCTGAATAGCAAATTACCAGATTCACAGTACAATATACTCTGATATTGTTTACCTCTAGAACTTTTTTCCAAGGTGACAAATCAATTTAACTCCGTAAGGAGGTAGTGCCGTCAGTGGACCTCATGCGGTGTACTGTAGGCATTACTGAAGGATCTTTGCAGCGTGCCTTCGGCCCCTAGCTGCAGCCACTTTCATTCCTTTTACTGTACCTCCTATCATTTTCTCTTTCTTCATCTTACTTTCCACCCTCTCCTGATACTTGATTCATAGTGCAACTGCGAGGTTTTCCCCCTGTTACACCTTTCGAACCTTTTACTGTCAATTTCCATTTCAGCGTTGAATGACCTCAGAGGTCCCAGTGCTTGGCCTTCGGCCTAAGTTCTGTATTCAGCTCAACTCAACTCAACAAATCAATTTAAAGCCAAAACTTTTGTAAAATTTCTAGAATTCATAAACTGGCTGCAATAGGTTTCAACCATCAGATTGCATATCGGAGCTTCGATAATGAAATCCTCTGGGTGAAACGGTAGCTCTAGGAAGGTAGAGCAATAACCTTAGGAATTTATTATCAATATTTTGCTTATAGTCTTCATTATCTTACAGTTGCTTTCAGAAACATTGTACTCATTGTAATTCAGACCTTAAAAGTTTAAAAAAATATTTATGGTGCAGTTATTATACTGAAGTTGAACCTCATAATCGTAGTCATATCGTAATTATATGGCTGTATCTGAACGTTAGAGCAAACACATTTATTTAAAAGTTTTGTAGTATGTATACAGGTTAAAATTTTAAACACTGTTTTCCAAACCATAGCGCATTAAATATATAAAGACTGGTAAACATTAATACTATTTTTTTAAAATCAACTTTAAGTTATCAATCATGCGTATCATGAATGTTGTGAAGATTAATACTTTAGAAGATATTATATTGGTGAAAACATGAATTTCAGCCATTCAGTATATTAACAGAGTGATTTGCTGATGAAAGGCCAGGAATTCAGTCAAAAACAAAGATGCATTTCTAAATAGCCCAAGTGCCAGTCAAGCAATACAATACTCGGGTTTTACCGCCCACAGGAGCCCCAACTGTCTTTCGACGACCCTATCACTTTTGACGAGTGAGACGTTTCAGAATGGCTTTCCTTTTAACAATCATTCTTAAAGCATCTTTACGAGCCAATGGTGATGCGATATCGCCGGGAAAATGTGCAATTATCGGCAACGGGGAATGGGGGACTCGAGAGGAACTTTATTCAAATTATGGAGCTGGCAAAAGTTAATGGTCGTGCGTTTATGGCCCAACAATCGAAGGGAGGGGAGGTGGATTTAAAAGGAGGCAACCTTACTGCTTGGAACTAATAAATTTATTGTATGTTTGTTTGACTGCCTAACTCCTTACTCTGATACTCAGATGTGGGCTTATTCTATTGCTATTAGTTTTCCTCCGGAGAGATATATGAATTTATGGAAAACTACTCAGGAAGCAATACTCAGTAGTCTTAGGCATTTTTTATACACCATCATAAGAAATGCTTTATTTATGCATTATCATTATTAGGTGGTCATAAATAATATATGATCATCCCATATCTCTCTCTCTCTCTCTCTCTCTATTTATATATATATATATATATAATATATATATATATATATATATATATATATATATATGTGTGTGTGTGTGTGTGTGTGTGTGTGTGTGTGTGTGTGTGTATCTTCTTTTTGTATATGGTATCGCTCTTTGTTAATACGCCAAGTCTCAGATAGGTTCAAACGAAGTCTTATGATTTGACAAATAAACACCCACCCACGGAGGGCTCTAATAATCATACGAAAGAAAACTTGGAAAGTAACATCAAGCAAAAGCTATTGTAACTCACTTGAATGACGTAAGAAACTTTTTGGTCGGGAGATATAAAAAAAAGCTCGACGAAGACGTATCTTCCAAGAAGTATCCTCGTCCCAAGGTGAAGTGAGCTCCAAAAAATACTTTTCATAGAAGAGCTGAAGACCTTCTGCATAGCGATGTGCAGACGCTGGCCAAGTTTCAAAATTAATTTCCATCCGCTGCATATTTTTCCGCTCTCCAAGAAACGCCTTGAGAAAGCCAATTAGCCGAGTGACATTTCTTTAGAAAGACTTACAATGGTCATTTTGATAGGAGTTGCTTTAATAGCGCTCGCAACTATTGAAGAGTTTTGGGAAGTATAACAGGCGTTTTAGGGGCTGGGTAACGTGTTCGGGACTTCAGGAAGATATCATGTGTGATTATTTACGACTTCATTTAAATGATTTCTGAAATCGACCAAGTTTCATATTCGTATAAATAATCACTATGTCAGTGTTAAAATTGTTCTTTGCCGCTTGTTTTGAATTTTACAGTAAAAGGGAACCAGTTTAGTTTTTAGGCATTTGTACAAATTAATGCAAGTATATTTTTTTTTTACATTTGGTTCTTTCTTCATTTATTTACTTATTCATTAATGTTTTCTTTCTTGGAAGTAGTTTATACGTCGCATAAAAAGAAATATGAAAGGTCTACTTTGACTTTAACCGTTTCTTTTATAGATTGACTGAAAAGTCACGTGCTAAATTTGTTTTAACAAAGCAATCAACAGTCATAAGGAAAAGGTTTAATGATTCTTTTGCAAATAAAAAAGGTCACAGATTGAACTCCTTCAATAAGTGTTTAGGTGAAAGTAACCGCAGGCGAGACCAACAGTTATCCCAAAAAGGCGCAAAAAAATGCAGATATCTCGTAATATACCTTCATTACTACTAATAAATATGATCCACAATTTTATTGCATTATGTCTAGAAAGCAATATTGGCCATGATATGAAACAGTAATCATAAGATTGCATGAAACGATTGTGATTATGACGAAGAAAAGCCTTCCAGGAACCATTTACTTTCAAAATCAGTATGTTCATTCAAACTGATGTCGAGCCCTAACTGTGTACAAATGAAGAAATGGAGTTAATAACAGTGTCCTATTAAGAAATTATTCATATACCACTGATTGCAGACAGGTTAATTTATTTCAATTGCCTAGTACCTGAAGGTAAGTCATAATGGAATGGGAATGATGTTTATGGAGAATGAGAATGAATGAATGATTGAAATGAATGAATGAATGAATATATATATATATATTATATATATATATGGTATATATATATATATATATATAGATATATATGATATATATATATATATATATTATATATATATATATATATATATATATATACATATACATATAATAATATATACATATTGTATATATATATATAATTATAAAATAATATATATAATATAATAATATTTAATTAAATATAAATACTATCATATATATAAACTATATATGTGTGTGTGTATTATATGTAATAATCTATATATATATAGTATATATATATATATATATATATATATAAATATATATATATGTGTGTGTGTATATAAATGTATGAATCATATATATATAGAATATATATATATATATATATATAATATATATATGTCAATATATAGCTCAGCAGTGTGATAAACTAAAATCACCTATTGTTTTATGCTTTGTGGATTTTGAGAAAGCATTTGATAGTATTTCACATAGTATGTTAAAAAAGATTTTGAGGCACCATGGGATACCAGAAGAGATTGTAAACATCATAATGAATATGCATAGTGGAACTTGTTGTAGGGTAATGGTTGATGGCAGTCTTAGAGATGCATTATAAGTCAAGACTGAAGTACTACAAGGTAGAATACTGTCCCCGCTACTGTTTATTATGGTGACTGATTATGTTATGACCAAGGTAATGAAAGGAATGAATAATGGCATCCAATGGAAAGGGGACCAGAGATTATGTGATCTTGAATACGCAGATGATATAGTTCTAATTACCTCTACAAGGGCTGAAATGTAGGAAATGATTGATAGGTTAGTACTGGAGGGGAGAAAGGTTGCATTGTTGATCAAACAGAAAAAGACTGAGGTCATGTAGATTCAGAGGGGTGATCAGACGAACTGCTTTATCGGAGGAGTAATATTACCCAATTTGGTCACTTTCAAATATTTGGGAATTATTATTACCAGCAATGGATCACTCGTTACAGAATTCAGGTAGAGAATAGGGAGGGCAGAACAAGCAATGGGGGCAAGTAGAAATTTTGGGACTTCGGGCTCCCCGGGGGTTTCCGTCCTCCCAAACATAGGTCTCGACCTTCCCGGGGTGGAAACCCATCAGACCGATAGCCTGGGCGCCTATACCAAACATACATACATACATACACACATACAAGCATACGGACAAGAGCGCACGCTGCACACTGACATTAAAAATATATGTAATTAATATATATTTATGTATAATGTGTATATAATAACTTACTTTCAACTTTTGATATAATTTCTGTTTTTAACATATTTATTTATTTGTCTTATTTTATGTTTCATTATAGTCTTTTGTAAATACTTAAAACTAGGTATCTGGCAATTGTACTACCTTTCCGTTCTCATGACGTCA
>NC_061108.1:87504187-87529187 GCF_015104395.2 Macrobrachium nipponense
TGAACAGACATAAGAAAAGGTTCAATTATTTCATAGCAAATTCGAAAACAAGCATCTTTGTATAACACGGAATATCATTGAAAGTAGTAATTTTCAGCAATCTTTAGTGAGGAACTCTTTCTTAAAGCAGTGATTTGGTGAGAGTATTAATGCAGATGGCACCAATATCCGAAAAACAAATGCACACAGAAGTGCAAATGTGAGGTAATAGACCTCATTGTTGCCAGTAAATGTGATGCACGTTGCTATTGCATGATGTCAAAAAAATAAGATATTGCTATGATATGATACATTGATCAGAAGTTTCCAGGAAATGATTGTGATCAGCATGCCTAAAGGGTTCCAGGAACCATTAACTTTCAAGATAGTCATGGCCGTTGTTTATTCAACGACCTGTCGTGTTCTCAGTGTAAGAATGAAGAAGATGCTAGTGGCAGTGAAATCACTGACTACAGACAGTTTAATCTCTTTCACTTGCTAATTACTTTATGGTCATGTTACAATAATCTGTAATAATAACATCCAAGTGGATCTTGTTTGTCATTCCCACAGATGGCAGTAGTGGAGACATGACACCTGGAAACCGCTTTGTCCTCCCCGGGTGGGGTGGAGTAGGCATGGGAATGGGAGGGTAGGGGAGGCGTCCACCCTCATCCTGCAGACTTATTTGGGTGGAAGCGGGATCGGTAAGTGATCGGGAAGGTAGGGGAGACAACAGCGCCGGGTTCCAGCGCTACATGCGCCAATTCAGGCTCGTATATAATAATTATCCTAATAAAGACATGTTAACCAAGAACATAAAATAGAAAACCAATTGTTTTCATATTCTGCATTGCATACAACTTTATTTATAATGCTTTATGGCTAAAGAAAACAGCCTGATTGCCGTAAAGCCAATAAATGGGCCTTTGATTGTTCTATATTAGCTCTCCAAATAGCCGTTAGAGCCAGAATGAATGACTGTTCGATAATGGAACGTATTTATCTGTATCACAAGTCGCAATTATGCAAATTCTGGGATATAAACCAAATTTGCAGGGGTTAAGCAATTAGTAAGGATCTAATCAACAACAACAAGTAGAAACAACTCTTATCTGCTGATAGGTATACTCCTTATTACCTTCTTCTCTATCCCATCTCTCTAAGAAAGTGCTGGAAGTACTATAATCTGCTATTTTTTCCAGAAGTTAAAGCAGATAAGCACATGATAAACACACGCCCAAAGAGTGAACATTAATCCTTCTGTTAATTATGGTCTTACATTACTTCTTGTTAGAAGTATTTTGTTATATCACTAATTTCTATTAGCCATCAAATTTGTATCCCATTTAAATTCAGGTGTCTCTTGATATTCCATGTTTTACTTATATTCAATGGCTTCTTTGATTTATTCTTTTAATATTGCTTGTGCTTTTTAAAAGTTACATTTCCAGTGATATATGTGATAAATATACCCCTTGGGATTCATTTACAGGCAAAATTTATGGAACACTTAACCCGCCCATAATGCGAGAAATCATTTCGATACGAATGACTCTGCTAGTACGGACGAATGTGTTTATAGCCTTGCATATGAATAGGATCATAATGTGCATGCATTACTCTTGCATTGCACATGCCTAATGCCCCTGACCCGGTTTTACCGTCGACGTGTTTGCTCCGGTGATATATCGCCGGCCATTTAACTAAAGATGAACAGCCGTATCAGCCGAATCAATCATCATTATGCTCCCGCCTGATGGTACAAAGAATTAATCTCTCAATTTATTGGTACGGCTACAACAACTGGCTAATTATCTGAGCGCCATTAGGATCATTGCTTTGCGTCCTGTCACAGACGACATTGCGCACTGTTGCATTTCTTTTGGTTGTTTTAGCTTTTTGTTCACTTTTCCACACCGGATCGAAGCAAAATTAAGTATTCAACGATTAATGCATTTGCAAATTTCCATTTCATAAAGACCTCGAATTTCCATAAAATTCGATTTGTTTACAGTTTATTTTTTGCCTACAGTTCTAAGAGGCATTTTTGGGTCTGTTGTTTAAATGTGGTATGAGCACGTGGAGAGAATGGATGACAATAATTAGGTGAAACATTTGTATGATTCAGAGTTCTTGGAAGACAATAAAGAAGGAGGCCTAGTAAGTAAGGTCAAATGGTATTAAAGATGTTGTGGAATAAATGGGTTTTAATATCAGGGCAGTGCTGCTGTGTATGTGAAGCAAGTTAATCTTTTGCCGACATGTCATATGGGATGGCCTACTACAAACCAGTGGTGATGCAGAAGTGTCCTGCAGTATGCTGGGGTTTCATCATTGTTTTAGCAATAAAAGCTACCGTTGCATAGAAAGATGGATGCACAAATGTCGATAAGAATTGTTGTATTACCACTCCCTGTCAGGAAATATGTACTACCATACCCCATAGCCTACAAGAACTCTGAGACCATGAAAGATATTTCTATTATAAACCAGAAAAAAAAATAATCTAAAAAAAAAAACTGATCATGGAAACAAAATAAATAAGGCGTGATCCGACCTCCAGCTTACTCGGACTGCGTGCAAGATTTTTCCATCGCGTATAAGTTGTGAACATTATACTCCCAACTTTCAAGGTAAATTAAAACATGCTAAAATCTACAGTCAAATAGAGCCTTGTTTCACCAAAGAAAATTAAAATTAATATGCTATATTTCATTAGAATTAATTTTTCTGTACTGTTTAACATGCACATTATTTAATTTTTACATTGTCATTGTAATAAGTAAATCATAAATATCCTTTCTTAAAATTCCTGTAGCTTTAATTCAACGCGAAACACCTTTTTCATACTTATTTAGGCTCTTCCATAGACCTTTCCTACCCCACTACAAGAACAACAACAGCACCAACAACAAAGTAGTTAGAAGGCTTATCCGTCGAGTAAGGTTAAAAAAACTGTGTATAAGAGGAAATGCTTAAAAAAATATAATAAAATAAAAAGTCTGTTACCTGACCCAAAACGCACGTGCGCTTTTCCAGCCGGGATCTTTTTAATATTCCACCGTCCCAAAGGATGCATTCGCCGTTTCCACCAGTTGGCCTGCTAAAGTTAAATCATGAGGGATTTAGGTATATATGAAATTAATAAAACGTCTGCATAGTAATTTGAAACTATCTGTTTGCTGTCTTTCATTCCACAGCTACTGTGGATACTGGAAATTTTCCAGCGGAGAGACCATCACGAGGAAAACTACGCAGAATGAGACGAATGTATGGGAAATAAGTAACTGACACTATTTGGATAACTGGAATAATTTATGAAGTGTATGAATAAACATGAACACAATATTAAAAAAAAAGAAAGCTGAGAGGATCTGTCTAAACCGAAAATTTTCACTTACATCTGTTCCACTTTCACAAAAATTATAGCGTACATATATATATATATATATATATTATATATATATATATATAATTTATAAATATATATAAATATATATATATATATTATATATAGATAGATAGATAGATAGATAGATAGATAGATAGATAGATAGATTGATATAATGTATGTAAATATCCTTAAATCCACAGTAGAAAGATAAATGAAACTGGGGACTCGGAACAATTACTTTCGTAGTTTATTCTACATTTTTAAGTTCACACTGAATATAATAGAAGTTGACAGACCATTATATACAAAAACGGAAAGAGGGGTCGGGGTTACAGAATGTTAATCAGGGCGGCGTGTTCTTTTAGCAAAAGAGATAAGGAAAGAGGATCATGGTATAATCCAGGATGGAAATTTAAAGTCCTTGTTGACGAATTTTTATATATTTGCCTTTATTTATACATTCATCAATCACGTTCCATATCTTCGTGATTCAATTATACACAAACTTATATATATATATATATATATATATATATATATATATATATATATATATATATATATATATATATATGTGTGTGTGTGTGTGTGTAACGGTATACATGTACGCACTAGACATGCATGCATGTGGATTCCGACAAACACATAACAAAAAATATATACCGTCGTCCGTTAAATCATATAAAACTGAGAAGCGAGGGAAACCAAAGAACGGCAAAACAGAATAATTGCATTTACATATGCAGCGAAACAGCCACATTACACGGGAGCGCCGCTCGAAATTGAATTCCCTGTTGTCTAACGAATATGTAGGACAATACCGTGATGGCTGCTAGCCGCATTTTGCTTGCCACTTTCGTCGAAATAAGAACTCTACTAGTTAATTGTAGCCATAAGTTCCCGAACAGAACGATGCCCGCATTTCATCCCAGACGTAAAACTGTCTTATTAAAGGTTGTAAAATAAGGAAGGAGAAAAATTGCATAGTTATATAAAGTTGAGTTATATTTCGGCCATTACATTTAATGACAGAGTTCATCTCGCCCCGAGGAAAAGTGTCTTCGCTTCACACCAAATATCTCTTGGAAGAGCTCTGCATCTCCTCCATCGCGTCTCACCAAATTTAGAAATAATGACGCCGTGTAGAAAATACTTTTTCCCTCGAAGAGAGAGAGAGAGAGAAAAAAAAATATGTCTCATGCCTAGATATTTTATATGTATAAGGATATTTTCCAGAAGAAAAATATCTCACAGTGCATTGATAACGGCGTCTATGTATACGTATACATTAATAGAGCTTGATTCCTCGGGCACACCTTTGTCGAAAACATTGTATATGATGGTCGTTTCAACTTGATGTCGCGGAAAGTCTGTTTTATGCGATGTTCAAAAATAACGACGAGAGGGAGCTGTAAAGATCACTCATCATTACTCGTCTCTCCTCGGAGAGAAACAAACGAGAGAGAGAGAGAGAGAGAGAGAGAGAGAGAGAGAGAGAGAGAGAGAGAGAGAGAGAGAGAGAGGAGTTCTGCAGATAGGTAAAATTCGTGGATCACAGAAAGGAGATGTTAGTACTATAATTTACAAGAAATAATTTTCTGAATCATTCTGGATTTAGAATGACGTAGCAGACAAAGTATTAAAACAGTTACCCGGATATTATTTAACGGTAGAAAGCCCCTCCCTGGCGCTGGAGGGCCTGGGGATACCAGACGATAATTGCGTGTGCAACTACACCAGTGGCCAACTCCTGTTCAGTTTAATGATCACCCATTCGTCTTTTTATAGTAGCTTCCAAAGGTATTAACCTCCAGATTCTAATCAATGTTTTCTTGTATGAGGTGTAGTTCCTCGTTGGGCGAGTGGTTTGCGTGCTCGCCTACTGATTCGGTAGTCCAAGTTCGAGTTCCTGCTCTGCAAACGAGGAATCCTTCGGGTTAGCCCTAGGAGATCTGTTAATCAGCTCAGTGGTCTGGCTAAACTAAGATATACTTAAATATTGTCTTGTATGAGGTTGACAGTTTCATGCTTTCTAGATCATAGATTGTCATCAACTGTACTATGCTGCTAGGTAAAATCATATGAACATTTCTCGGTCGATCTGGAATCTAACCTAGGACCATTAGTTGTTTAGAGAAGAAGAAATATGCAATAAATTTCATATTGAACAATCGGCAAAAACTTTTGAGAAACGGATTGCAGAACTCAAGTATAGTATCGCTTCTGACAGGAGAAACAGTGCCATTAGTAAACCTGTTAAGAGAATGTTTTTATCCAGATCAATGGTCTAAAGCAAGTCTTCTTCAGAAACAATAAGTTTATCGAGAGAAATTTATAGAAACGGCATGTATTCAATATAGAAAAACCAATAACTTTAATGGCAGTATAGGTTTATTCAAGACAGTCCCGCTCTTTTTACATATCATGAAATATTAGTACAAATTATTATGTAATGTATTGACTAAGATATTCACTCAATTACCTATTTAGCATCACTAGACTGTTAACCTTTTCCGGTGGCCGAACTATGTACGAGACAATCAATAGTTTATATTTTCCTATAGCAATTGTAAGCACCGTTAATCATTTTTACATGTTTCATTCAAGTCTTGAAGTGAAATATTAGTAAACATATGTCCAGTATATGTTTTTCTCAAACTGATTAGTCAATAAGGTTCTTCGGAAGGGGCATGAAGGAAGTCGAAACTGTTTGGACAAACTAAGAACTCTGTTTCCTTTATCCGCCTCCGTTTTCAATTCGGAATATGTCGAATTATCATATCTTCGTGATTAAGAATAATAAACTATATATCAAAACCATACAATGGTCTGAATCGTATCAATGAAGAAGCGCTTATCAATTATTTATTTTACATATATATATATATATAGTAATATATTAGGGTATATATATATATATATATATATATAAAGGTTATATATATATATATAGATATATATATTATATATATATATATATATATATTAATATATAAATATAATACTATATAGTATATAATATATATATATACTATATATATATATATATTATTACTGTGTTTGTGTATATCTGATAATGATTGTCCTTTTATTTTACTTCCCCTTACTGCCTTGGCTACTCACACCAGTCTAATAATCAGGTTGATAATTCACGACTTGGGCAACAGAGGTACATAGATGTTATCGTTTAAGATCAATTAAATTTCTACAAAATAAAATATTGTGCAAACATGGATGTATGTATCTTTACGTATTAAAATATTTGGACATATGCCCAACAAAGTCGATGTAGGCAGTGAGCAAATAGTTGTAGAGTGGGAGAGAGATGCGGATGTACCAATCACTTTTACTATGAAAGAGTTATAAGGAATGCTCCTCAATCTTTTACGCGCTACGAGTTCTAATAAATAAATCCTACCGCGCTTGGCAGCGACGCTAACTGGAGGCCATTATTGAATGTTTGCGAGAGAAAGGAAGAGAAAGTAGACACCCTATTAATGGCGCGGAAAACTCCCACTCTAAAAAAGTATTCCCTTTCTCCCTAAAGCTCTTTTTATGTTTCCTCTTTCCAAAGCCTTGACACTTTAGCCTTTACTGAATAACACGAGTCCCTCGCCTCGAATTTTAGATCTCAAGGTCCCTCAGTAATAAAAGCTCCAATTTAGATAATATTGGAAATTCCCTTTGATAGTTCCGACAAGGAGGGGCGAAGACTTAAAGAAAGAGACGCGAAGAAAAAGAAATAATATGATAAAGTAGAATTGAATGTGAGGGGAGGATGTTTGTAGAGATGAAGAGAAGTGGCGGATTAAAATGTAACAGTGGAGTGAAAAGCCAAGAGCTTAAAGGATAAAGCATCATAGCAAAGGGTCCTTCTACATCCTCAGCTGTTTCATACTTTGAAGCTGGATGTAATGCGTCCATCTAACTTGGTTCATACACCAACACATCACAGCATTAAGTGCTAAAGAAAATATAAGCCACGAACGAGGAAGCTTTTAGTAACCAAAATTTTTAACAACCGTATAATTTACGTTGTTTTAAACTAGGAAACTGCAAAGAACGCAAATTATATCAGCATTGTGCTACATTTCTAAAATATATATTTTTTTCATGATATATACACAAACTTCGGTGAGTGAAGTTTCATTTTAACTTTCAGTTATTGATGGACTAACTATGTGATTTGGCAAAAGTATCTAGAGGACGATTGTATGAACATTTGAAAATAGTTTATCACAGCTTAAGAAGACATTGGATTTTGTCAGTAATGATTATCTCAGATCTGATTACTTGTGCTTTAGAGTGGCATTATACTTAAATTACTCATTCCACTCTAAAAGAAAATAATACGCTACAATATGATAAGTTATTAAAGATATGAAATCCAAGACCTGCAAAAATCAATAATCCCTTAAACCAAATGCATAACAAAAATGCATGGAAATTAGGTCATTAGTATTTAAAGATACTAGATTTTATACAGGCTAGAAAAGGTTTTGTTATGAATTCAATATATATATATATATATATATATATATATATATATATATATATACTATATATATATATATATATACTATGTATATATATATATATATATATATATATATATATATATATATATATATATATATATATATGTGTGTGTGTGTGTGTGTGTGTGTGTGTGTGCGCGTGTGTGTGTGCGCGCGTATTTGTGTTTTATTTTATTACGATTTAAAATCGCATTTTCCTATAGGGTCGGTTGCAGGAATCGTTGTTCCCCAAAGAATTCTGTTTTGTGCATCTGCGCAGTATACACATATTATTCAATCTTCTCTACGACACCATTCTACCTAATTTTCTGCCCATTTTCCAAGGGATCCTTCATTTCTTTGCAATGCCAGATTTCTGCACTATTCAGTGTCACTCGTCCGATCACTGAATCGTTTAACTCAATCCTGAATCTCAAATGACTTTTTTTTTTTTTTTATCACAAATCGCTCATGAAACCTGTCTCCACTTAGCCCAAGCTGCTTTCCGCACCTTGAGCTCACATCCACTCTCTTTATTTATTGTCAGAACCCAAGTAATTGAAACTATATGTTTGCATATATTCTTCACTAAGGCTTGATCTTTGATGTAGTTCTTCTCTTCCCTCTCTGCTACTTGGCATTACTTTTGTTTTTGCAGTACGTTCCTCGTTGGACTAATGTTTTTCGTGCTCACATACCGATTCGGTAGTCCCGAGTTCGATTCCCCGCTCTGCCAACGTGGAATCAGAGGAATTCTTTTCTGGTGATTAGAAATAAATTTCTCTGTATAATGGGGTTCGGATCCCACAATAAGCTGTAGGTCCGGTTGCTAGTTAAACAATTGGTTTCTAGCCACGTAAAGATATCTAATCCTTCGGGCCAGCCCTAGGAGATCTGTTAATCAGCTCGTGGTCTGGTGAAACTTAGATATACTTAAGTTCTCTTTCTAAGCACTCTTTTGCAGAGTTCTGTACTTCTTGAAGTTCTCCTACTGTTTCTGCTTCATATCTCATAGCGTTTCTTGTCACATGCTCACTTGTCACATCTATTACGACTACAAAGAGGAAAGGGCTTAAATTTAAGTTGACTCTTGATGAAATCTAGTCTTAACTTAGAAAGTTTTTCTGCTCGAATTTGAACCTTCATACTGATCTTGTCCCTTATAGATTACCTTTATAATTCTTGTTAGCCTCTCGGGAGCTCTTTTGTGTCCCTAATTCCAATAAACCATTTCACTGGTGTACTCGGTTGATTAAAAGCCTGTTCTAGGTCTATGAAAAACCAAGATTGCTTCCTCTTACCGTCCAAAAAATCTTCCTACATTTGTCTTGCAATAAAAATGTCATCTGCTCTGCTTTTATAAGGCATAATCCAAACTGCATTGCGTAGTTGTAAACAATGTTGCTCAATTCTCGAACAGTTTTTCCAGTATTTTAACCAAAATGAAAAAAAGAGATATTATGATGAACGAACTGTATCCATGGAAGGGCTCAGAATGAGATTCCGTTTCATCAAGCAGGGATAATAATAATAATAATAATAATAAATAATAATAATCAATAATAACCATCAGCTTCCTCAAAAATACAATGCGCAAACTGGAATACAATACTTACAAGCTCTGGAATAAGACTAGCAAGTTATAATCAGGAGAGGGATCTTCCAGGGCGACTCACTGTCCCCACTACTCTTCGTAGTAGCCATGATTCCCATGACAAAAGTACTACAGAAGATGGATGCCGGGTACCAACTCAAGAAAGAGGCAAGCAAAAATCAACCATCTTGATGTTCATGGACGACATCAAGCTGTATGGTAAGAGCATCAAGGAAATAGATACCCTAATCCAGACTGTAAGGATTGTATCTGGGGACATCAGGATGGAGTTTGGAATAGAAAAATGCGCCTTAGTCAACATACAAAAAGGCAAAGTAACGAGAACTGAAGGGATAAAGCAGCTAACCAGATGGCATCAAACACATAGATGAGACAGGATACAAATACCTGGGAATAATGGAAGGAGGAGATATAAAACACCAAGAGATGAAGGACACGATCAGGAAAGAATATATGCAGAGACTCAAGGCGATACTCAAGTCAAAACTCAACGCCGGAAATATGATAAAAGCCATAAACACATGGGCAGTGCCAGTAATCAGATACAGCGCAGGAATAGTGGAATGGACGAAGGCAGAACTCCGCAGCATAGATCAGAAAACCAGGAAACAAATGACAATACACAAAGCACTACACCCAAGAGCAAATACGGACAGACTATACATAACACGAAAGGAAGGAGGGAGAGGACTACTAAGTATAGAGGACTGCGTCAACATTGAAAACAGAGCACTGGGGGCAATATCTGAAAACCAGTGAAGACGAGTGGCTAAAGAGTGCATGGGAAGAAGGACTAATAAAAGTAGACGAAGACCCAGAAATATACAGAGACAGGAGAAAGACAGAAAGAACAGAGGACTGGCACAACAAACCAATGCACGGACAATACATGAGACAAACTAAAGAACTAGCCAGCGATGACAATTGGCAATGGCTACAGAGGGGAGAGCTAAAGAAGGAAACTGAAGGAATGATAACAGCGGCACAAGATCAGGCCCTAAGAACCAGATATATTCAAAGTACGATAGACGGAAATAACATCTCTCCCATATGTAGGAAGTGCAATACGAAAAATGAAACCATAAACCACATAGCAAGTGAATGCCCGGCACTTGCACAGAACCAGTACAAAAAGAGGCATGATTCAGTGGCAAAAGCCCTCCACTGGAGCCTGTGCAAGAAACATCAGCTACCTTGCAGTAATAAGTGGTACGAGCACCAACCTGAGGGAGTGATAGAAAACGATCACGCAAAGATCCTCTGGGACTATGGTATCAGAACGGATAGGGTGATACGTGCAAATAGACCAGACGTGACGTTGATTGACAAAGTCAGAAGAAAGTATCACTCATTGATGTCGCAATACCATGGGACACCAGAGTTGAAGAGAAAGAGAGAGAAAAAAATGGATAAGTATCAAGATCTGAAAATAGAAATAAGAAGGATATGGGATATGCCAGTGGAAATCGTACCCATAATCATAGGAGCACTAGGCACGATCCCAAGATCCCTGAAAAGGAATCTAGAAAAGCTAGAGGCTGAAGTAGCTCCAGGTCATGCAGAAGAGTGATCCTAGAAACGGCACACATAGTAAGAAAAGTGATGGACTCCTAAGGAGGCAGGATGCAACCCGGAACCCCACACTATAAATACCACCCCAGTCGAATTGGAGGACTGTGATAGAGCAAAAAAAAAAAAAAAAAAAAAAAAAAAAAAAAAAAAAAAAAAATAATAATAATAATAATAATAATAATAATAATAATAATAATAATAATAATAATGAAATTGTTTTATTTCATTCACACGATAGAGAAAGACCAGATGGGAATACGTATTATGCATGTTTGTAGGAAATAAACTCATCTGCACAGGTTGTTACTCGACATACATTTCAGTTTATTCACGAAGGTATGGGAGATGAAGTTAGTCTCAAAAGTGCAAAGTGCGCCATCCTGTCCACAAAGAAGGCATCGTTACAATGAGCCGCAGTGAAAAGGAGAGGGTACGAGTGCAGAATTTTCGGCATTAAGGAGGGTGCAAGATATTTCACTGCCTGGATAACGAATGGAACAAATAACAGAGGACGGCCTGTATAGACTTCCATGTCTCAAGAGTGGACCAAATTGTGCCATCACGTGCGCAGACAATGAAGTCTTTCTAGATAAAACAAGGACAAAACGGAATGCATAAACTGAATGTAAAATTTCACAGAAGAAACAATGTGGGGTATACATTGTTGTAATTCAAAAAAGAAGAGACATCATAATCATTCGAAAGGGAAACGTCACACATATAGGCCGACAAAATCAAACAATAGGGGATAGGATGACAATAAGTGAAAAATAATGGAGATGGGATTCTCCTTCAATTAAAAGATGTGGCAGTGCGAGTGAAATATAGCCAGTGAAGAGTAACCTGCTGGAATAAAAAAACTCAAAAATAGATAACAAAAACAGTATACGTGAACCAGATTAATTAAATAAATAAACTTTTAGGGTCCAGCAATGAAAGCTCATATCATATCTAACATTACTTGCATGGTTGTATAGATGATCTTATTCGCAAAATACAGAAGGGAAGGATTAAAATAAAAAAAAAAAAAAAACAAGAACAAGAAAAATTTGAATTGAAATGTACCATAACTTCTCAAATAATGAAATAATGAATACTCGTGGGCGCGCGTATACACAAACTTTGCGTTAGTGAATGACATAATGAACACCTCATAATTCACCAACTCGGTTAATTGTCAACTTGGAAGTTATATGATACAAGTGAAAGGATATGACTGGAGTTAATCTTTGAGGCTAAAATTCTTTTTTAACTAAATACCACTTTGTCCAAGTCATTCTTACAAAACAAAGTGTAGAATGGACCGGTTTATTTTAAAGCTCACATTGATTTTTAAGCAAAACAATTGTAAAATCTTAAGAATATTCACTAAGATATTAAATACTTCTTTGTTCCCTTGGTTTATGGTTTATTTGTGAATCCGTCTGCGTGCTTTGCAAATTGTGAGCTTTCGAGAATTTCACATCATATGCATAAATTAAGATATACCTCTGATTCCTGATTGTACTACTGCATTGGGTCTTCGATTGGTCTTAACTGAAATCAAAATTTCAGGATCGAACTGCCATAATGTCTAGGGACACAGAGGTGGGACAGAGAAATTTCAATCCCCAGAATTAAAAGCAATAAGAAAGAAAAATCCCACACGATACCCTCCCGCCCTTAGCAAGACTCCATGTCCCTTTATCACAGAGACAACTTATGAGATTGCTTTATTTACGGAAAAAATACTGCGGAAAAGATGGTTATATGAAAAAGGATTTTGGTAGTGCTTACCTTGAATTAAGGAACAGATGAAATCAGTTTATGATTCTATGTTTAGGGAAAGTTTCATCTTGAACTGGGAATAAGTCTTTTCCCCTCTGTAAATGACTTCATATAATATATATATATATATATATATATATATATATATATATATATATATATATATATATATATATATATACACATGTATGTGTGTGTGTGTGTGTGTGTATAATGAAAACTTTTTGTACCTTACCTCCAATGCTCTGTGGATTGCTTTTATATAAAAAGAAGTCTGCAAATCTAACTCTCTCTCTCTCTCTCTCTCTCTCTCTCTCTCTCTCTCTCTCTCTCCTTCTCTTCGTCTGGAAGTGAGCGTGTGGGCTCCTTCCAACGCTGTCTTAGAGAATCCCACCGTCTCAATATAAACCACGTTTGGCCTCGACTCCTTTACCTAATGCGGTGTGTGGTGAGGTTAAAGGCTGGCTCCTAATGCCTTCTGGACTGAACCCACAGTGCGCAGTGACACTGAGGGGAAAAGGTCTTTTAACCCCGGAAGAAAAGGTCAGAAGAAAAGGTCACGTTAGATGCCATTGTGCCTCTGTTAAGGCTCCTGTCCCTTTCTCCGACAGACAGCACACAAGATTTCTTCATTTATTGAAATCGTATTTTGAATAAGAGAGCAATTGGAAAAAGGGAAACCTAAGAGGAGGGGACTGGAATGCTTTTTATTCGCAAAATAAAGGGGAAGATTAAAGGATTTTTTCTTTCCGTTATTTTGGCGCGGAAATATTTTTTGCTTAGAATTTGGAGAATTTCCCTTATTTCTTGGAATACAGAGAGAGCACTTTCGTACTGTTTCTTCGTGTTCTCTCTCTCTCTCTCTCTCTCTCTCTCTCTCTCTCTCTCTCTCTGTCCATCCTTTTTTATATTCCTTATCTTTAATATTAAAATTCAGGTGATGCTTATTTTTTCTATTATTGTCTTTCCTCTCCCTCTCTGTGCGTGGTGTTTGTATTTCGTTCCTCCCCTTTCCAAATATATAAAAAATAACAACTTTCAAAAGGAAATAACAGAGAGAGAGAGAGAGAGAGAGAGAGAGAGAGAGAGAGAGAGAGAGATTTAATAATCAAACCCCGAATTCGGTCTTAACCCCATGGTAAGTAATGCGCTCCATCCTGTGCAATTATTTAGGTAGTATATTTGATCATAGTCCATTTACTCAACTGTAAATTTCTCTTGAGGGATTTGGGGAATATATTGTGGGAGTTTCTGAGACCTGAGAGAGAGACGAAGGCAAACCCATTTGCTTTCAACTAGCTTTACCTGAGCTTGGATAAAGCCTTTCTTAGGCTTTCTATTGATTCAGATTAAAGGGCATGGCCCCTTATCATCACATAAGCCTATATTATTCGTGCTGATCCTCCATTATCCCTTTTCATTCAGTTAATGGATGTAGATGGAAGGGAGACGTAGGAGAATTTCTGCTATCGAACAAAAATTTCGTTAGTGCAAGAATGGCGCTGTTGCAGCCATGGTCTGTCAGGAAGGTTTCAAGAATTTTCTGATTTGGATGTTCATGGCAGCTTTGGAATGCCATGAGAGTTATGTTACCAGTTAATTAACATATTGATTCGTTATATAATATTATATTTACTTTTAGTTTTGAGAATACTTATAGTCATTCGATGAAAGCATTTTGAATCTCTGTAATACTGAAAGTGTTGTTTCTCCCCTGAGACAGGGGTTAAGTGATAAGCAAAATTAGACACCCTCATCACGTCACCAGCTCGCTTCAGTCAGTGAGTGTGTGTACCGATATTTCTATGACAGTTTAATCTTCGTCGTGCTGCACTGTCTATTTTTTTTATTATTGTCATTTCCTTAAGAAAAATTTATTATATTGGAAATTATTATCGTTTTTTTTCGCTCAGATCAAATAGATTAATACGTGAATGGGACCGTTACAAAACTTTTAGAAACGTTTTGTTATTGTCGGCAATTAGTCATAAAATTATGCGGAGGACATTACTAGAAAAATTTACATCAGTAAATTTTGCGTGGTTTTACACATCAATAGAAGTAAGCATCATAAAATACATAGCAGCCGATTTTTGTAATTAAGTGAATAACTTTGGCAATGTGCTTTCGGAATTGGTAAAATACCTTATTTGGAAATGTTGTTTTTATCACAGTTGTGTAAATTAACCTTTAGTGTACAACTTTTGAGCAATACCAGCAAACGAGGATATAAATTAGCCTAAAAATAACATATTTGCGGAATATTAAAATGATTTACGAGAACTTTAAAGTCTTGACTTGTTCAGCTTGAATGAAATAAATTCATTAATCTCTAGTATAAAATTTCGTACCGTAATACCTGTTGACACGGTGGGGCAGAATCGTCTAGAAGAATGATATGCAATATATTTTTTTTGTAATGCCTATAACTGTTTTGGTTAAACAGCCAGCATATAGTAACTGCAAGTCAGGGAGGTGAAATCTTTTAAATGATTGTCCTGTCTCGTAATCTCTGTTTCGTGACATGTGGTAATGATTGTTGCTGTTTCTGCAACTTAATAACGTTTATAGGAATTGGCAAATTCCCCGTAAAAAAAGAAACCTATAAGCGTTTAAATTTTTTTACCGACAGCAATACCGAAACCAATATTCGTATGAGTACTTTACAAAGACGGTTAAGTAAGATTAAATGACAAGGTACTTCGTGCATTACTGAAGCCCATCACATGGAGCTGAGAGGAAAACTCTTATGAGTAATTTGTAATAATGTCAGTGTAATCTAGAAAGGGACTGCCTATACCTGACTGTTCAAGAAACCAAAATTTTGCGTGTTAGATATCAATATACACTCTAATACAACTCTTCGTGATTAGATTTATGTTCCATTAATAAAGTTGTTGAAATACCATTAACTGTAAAGTTTTTAAGAAGGTAAATATTTTTAATGGCAGTTCTTTATACATTACATTGCCAACAGAGGTCCTTTATTCCTCACACCATTGGACTGTGGAACACCCTCCCAGATGTCGTGCAACTGGGACTTCAGAAGTTCAAGCGAAAATGCAATGCGTTTTTACCCTAATACTTTTCTTCTTCGTTTTAATATATTTGTATATACTTATTGTTTTTTGTTTTTTTTTAATAAGTGGAATCTTTTCTCTCTGCATTTCTCTGCATTTCCTGTTATTCATTCTAATGAACACCATATTCTTTGGAAAACCTGGAATTCAAGTCAATGGTCACTGTGGGCATGTTCCATATGAATAGGTTTCATCTGAATAATAATAATAATAATAATAATAATAACACTGATTTACCCTAATACTATTCTTCTTGCATTTTAATAGATTTTTATCTATTTAGTAGTGTTTTTCTATTTTAATATGTGGGATCTCTTCTCTCTGTATTTCACTACACTTCCTCTTACTTCATCCTAATGAACACCATATCCTTTGGTAAGTTGGATTTCAAGTCAATGGTCACTGTGGGCACGTTCCATATGAATAGGTTTCATCTGAATAATAATAATAATAATAATAATAATAATAATAATAATAATAATAATAATAATAATAATAATAATAATAATAATAATAATAAGACTGATCTATCGTCAAGATACAAAGACGTCAGAATGAAAGGTCTTTGACAAGAAGTCAAGTAAAAGAATGTACAGAGAAACTATTCTGTTACTAAGTGAATTCGTTTGCAGTATGCAGCTAGAAACTTTTTTTATGCAAGAGAACATTAAACGCATTTTAACGTTAAAACACTTGATTATGAATGGCACTTCGTACAGCCACATATCATCAAAATGCTTATCTGTCATATTCCTGTCTATGAATAATATATTATTTTAAAACAAAGATTGACTAATATTGCCCCGTTATTGAACAACGAGTTATTATTATTTACGCTATTCATCGGGAATCTCATCATCATTATGAACTAATTCATTAATGATTTACCGTTATATATGATGGCTGTTCATCAAAAGCCTGGAAATTGCACACCATCAAAAGTTTATAAGGTCACCAGTGAATTTTATATAGCAGAGTAATTCCGCATAACGGAATTATATCGACTGCATCTTCCACCCTTCTTCAGTTTTGATATATTATTCCTTAAACAAATAATGAAATTAAACGTTCGTCCTTCGAGATGTATAGGATGGTTAGTCAAGATTTATACTTTGGAACTCTCTATCTTCAATAGAATGAAGGAAAATACATTTTATTACTTTGTGTAACGTCTGTTGTCACTTTTCTATATACAGTTTGAAAAACTATTTCTTCACACAACATGATAACCAATAAAATGCTTATCAGTTATGTGATCTTTGATGGTAAATTTGTTTCTTCCTTAAGAAGAAAACGTCTGCTAAGCTACCCACTTCCATTTTTTTCTTATGGGGGGGGGGGGGGTTGGGCGGGGTTACACTGATTACCCGAAAGTTTGACCCTTCGGCAATATATTAACATATTGTACGATCGTTTAATGCTTAGGTAAGTTGTGTTGAAAGTGGGCTATATATTACATACATACATACATATATACATATATATATATGTATATATATATATATTATATATATATATATATATATATATATATATATATATATATATATATATATAATAATTATGTATATATTAATATATATATATATATATATATATATATATATATAATATTATATACACACACACAATTAATTGTAAGTGAATATAGAGGCAGGTATACCTGCAAGCTAACTGAGAACGCCAATAAGTTTGGTCAACGCAGAGATTTATCTATAAAGCTAATTTTTCTTCCCCTCTCGCTAATAGTAGAACCATTGTTGGAACCTAGCATATATCCTGCGTCATTATGAAGGTATTAGAACTAATCTCAGGGAAGCCTTGGCACAAGGAGGAAATAAAACTGAACATAATCAAGAAGAAGAAGAAAAAAAGAAGGAACAGAAGTTCCTTGTGTAATAATATCGGATGTCGTGATCATAAAACCTTTGATAATTTATGTAAGGTTTTAATGACTGTCATTACGTACAATATTATTCCTTTTCCTAATATTATTCTAGGTTCATAAAACTCTCAGTAATTAGTGTAATTCTTAGAAATATTTGTCTGAAAGCTGGGCCGAAATTACCTGCAGCCCTATGCTTTTGGTGGTCTGATATGGAATGTATTTTGTGGATATTCTTAATTGTGTTTCATTTATAACAGTATTAGTTTGGTTAAACGAAGTCAAATATTTCTAAGAAAATCATATTTATCTACTATAAACATGGGGACTTTTAAGTTATACATATTATAGACTATATCACGAATTCATAACACACACGCCTCTCTCTCTCTCTCTCTCTCTCTCTCTCTCTCTCTCTCTCTCTCTCTCTCCTTATAGTACACACACAGGCACATACACATACACACAGACACACAGACATATATATATATATATATATATATATATATATATATATATATATATATATATATATGTGTGTGTGTGTGTGTGTGTGTGTGTGTGTATAAATATATATACACACACATATACATACATGTCTATATATAGATATATATATATATATATATATATATATATATATATATATATATATATATATATATATATATATATATAACCTGTCTTTATCTGTCACAGGATTTTACCTATCACTGTATAACCTGTCATTGTTTCCTGTACACTTTCGTAACCATGTTGAATAATAATAATAATAATAATAATAATAATAATAATAATAATAATAATAATAAGGTTTATCAGTAAATCTATAGTTAATAATAAATTACATATATTTCATATCTACGTGCTGTTAGCTGTTATCATAAACCTGTAAGTATGAGAAGCAACACAAAACATTTCATTTTCTTAAAACGTGGCTAAATTTATTTCATTGGTGATTTTGTTAATGTAACTCTACAAAATCATGGAGACATAGATATTCAAACATTTTTAAAAACTCTCAAAGATCGGAACATATTATTCAAATTTGGCTTAAAAGGTTTACCGGTGCAAATTTAACTAAGGAAACGTATTGGAACTAAAGCGAAGTAAATGTTACAGATAGAATTGAAATAAAATGAAAAGGAAGGTTTGCCTCTCTCTCTCTCTCTCTCTCTCTCTCTCTCTCTCTCTCTCTCTCTCTCTCTCTCTACGGGGATAGGATTTGAAAACAACATCAATCAATAGGAACTCTGTATGTGGGTCAAGACCTCTCGAATACCTAGCCAGTATGATGCAGGTCGAAAATATAAAACACCTGACGTCTGCGTAAAAGTTTGCGGGATTTCTCAATAACAGGGTAACAGTATTTGATAAATTTGACCAGCACAGTCATCATGAAACGTTCTTGAAATGATTTGATTTTGTTAATATGATTTTTTTTTTTATGCAGGGCAAAAACTCGTCACATTTCATTCGATTTTTCCAAAAGGTTCATCTGGAGGTCGTTGTAAATTAGCGGAGACATTTAAAAACATATAACATCTTTCAAGTTTTTTTTGAAAAGGCTAAAAATTTATGATTTTATATAATAATCACGCAATTCGCATACTATTTACAATGCCCAATGAAAATACTGTTGTTATTGATTTAAATCATTAGAGCTTTCGCCTGGAAACCTTCCAGTTCAATTATCATGAATAATGAACCAGAAAGTAATATGATCCGTTAGCTATTGTTAGAAGTTGCATGATGACTTTGCGCAATTCCAGTAGTATAAAAAAGTGAATCAATATCTAATACATATCAGTTAAGTTATTTTAGCTTTAGAATCAAATATGTGGAAGCTGTATTATCATCTGTAATTTACCTTCAAAGTTTATTCATTGACCGCTTTGAACAGATGTTCGACTCTGATCTCCAAAACAATTAGATAATCCTTAATATAATGAAAGATAATAAAAATGCTTTATGACAGATTAGCGGAAGATAAAAACAAGGGTAAGAATGATTTACTGCGTAAAAAACTGAACGAGTTTGCGTGAAAATTAAAAAACAGACTGGTCATAAATCCGTTTTTGGCAAGAGCGGTCCATGAATTTGCCAATTGACTGGGTGACGCTCACGGACAGTTTATATGGCTCGGAATAATACCAAGGCAGTCATTTCCTGGGATCGCTTTGGTAATATATAGCAGCGCGTGTCTGACTTGACTGAGCTGAATTAATGACCGGGTTGTGTACCATAGATTGTGCTTGATTGTAGTCTCTCTCTCTCTCTCTCTCTCTCTCTCTCTCTCTCTCTCTCTCTCTCTCTGTAGCTGGATTAATGATCGGGTTGTGTACCATAGGCTGTGCTTGACTGTATTCTCTCTCTCTCTCTCTCTCTCTCTCTCGTTGAATTAATGATCGGGTTGTGTACCATAGGTTGTGCTTAGATTGTAGTCACTCTCTCTCTCTCTCTCTCTCTCTCTCTCTCTCTCTCTTCTCTGTGGTCTCTCTGTCTCTACTGAGGGTAGTCTCTCTCTCTCTCTCTCGTCTCATCCTCGTCTCTCTCTCTCTCTGTCTCTCTTCTCTGTCCTCTCCTGTCCTTCCCTCTCTCTCTCTCTCTCTCTCTCTCTCTCTCTCTCAAGCTGAATTAATAATCGGGTTGCGTACCAAAGGTTATGCTTGATGGTATTCTCTCTGTCTCTCTCTGTCTCTGTTTCTCTCTCTCTAGCTGAGGCAGTCTCTCTCTCCCTCTCTCTCTATCTCTCTCTAGCTGAGGCAGTCTCTCTCTCTCTCTCTCTCTCTCTCTCGGTTTCTGTCTCTGTCTCAAGCTGAATTAATGATCGGGTTGTGTACCAAAGGTTGTGCTTAATGGTATTCTCTCTGTCTGTCTGTCTCTCTTTCTCTCTCTCTCTCTTTAGCTGAGATAGTCTCTCTCTCTCTCTCTCTCTCTCTCTCTCTCTCTCTCTCTCTCTCGTTGAATCAGGTTGTATACCATAGGTTGTGCTTGACTGTAGGTTCTCAATCTCTCTCTCTCTCTCTCTCTTCTCTCTCTCTCTCTCTAGTTGAATTAATGATCGGATTGTGTACTATAGGTTGTGCTTGATTGCAGTCTCTCTCTCTCTGTAAGTTTTTTAAATGTAATATATATATATATATATATATATATATATATATATATATATATATATATATATATATATGATATATATATATAATATCTATATATATATATAATATATATATATATCCATATATATATATATATATATATATATATATATACTATCAAATATATATAGATATATATATATATATATATATATATATATATATATATATATATATATATATATATATATGTGTGTGTGTGTGTGTGTGTGTGTGTGTATATAATCGAAAAAATCTTAGAGATAACTAACATCCGGATCACAACGGTTTGAGCCCGATGTAATTTATAGATTTATTTGCTACACGCGTGATTGTTTGATTATCTATTATAATTATATATATAGGATATATATATATATATATATATAGTATATATATATATCATATATATCCTATATATATATATATAGAATAGATATATATATATATCTATATAGATATATATACTATTAATATTAATATTAACTATATATATATATATAATAATATATATATTTCATATATATATATATATGATATATATATATATATATATCTAGTATTATATATATTCTTAGTATTTATATATATATATTATATATATATATATTTAATATTATTAAGTATATATATTATATTATTAATATATATAGGATATATATATATCTATATATAATATTATTATATATATATTATACTATATATATATATCATATATATATATACTATATATATATATATATATCTATATATTGAATCATATATATATATATATATATATATATAATATATATTCTATATATTATTATATAATATTATATATATATAATTATATCAATATATATATGTATATAATATATATATATATTATATCTAGAAAATAATATATATATACATATATTCTAAGAAATTCACAATAGATGCACGTGACTTCATAAATAAGCGAATCCCACAGGAAAATGATAGTCAGAAATCCAAGCGCTTTCGTCTTTACTCAGACATTGTCAAGGAGCTAATGAAGTACAATTGGAGAGAAAAGTCTCAGGTACAAAACAAGATCAAGAATACCAGATGGTTAATTGTCAAAAGGGTAAAATTAAAAAGAGATAATCCAGGATTATTGGATATCACACGGTCACAAACCTAAACAGATTTGACCCTAAGCGAAATTACAAAGTATCTTTACAGTCCACAACATATAAAAACTGAATATATTAATTTTGTTGCTTATATTTATCTACAACTTTTTTCATTATGAAAGCATTAAAAGCAGATGAATCTAATGCAGTGGTAATAATGAATAAAAGTGACTATATAAGTAAAATAATGACATTGCTAAATGATACTGATACTTATACGAAACTGAGGTCTGACCCTACACAGACAGTGAACTCCCATTTTAATAAACAAATTAAATCCATTTTGAAGGGCTTTGACCATTTTATTAAACAGTTTACACCTCAATGCGCCTCCCTACCTTATATGTATGGTTTTGTCAAGACACATAAAATCAATAACCCTATCAGACCAATCATTAGTTCAGTGGGCCCAGTTACGTATAATTTATCTAAATGGCTTGTAAAAATTCTTACTCCTTTGGTAGGAAACATTTCTAACACGAATGTTAAAAACAATGTTGATTTTATAAACAAATTGAATAGTTTAAATTTGAATTTTGATTTTAATGTGGTTAGTTTTGATGTTGTCTCTTTATTTACAAAAGTGCCTGTAGATGACTTACTTGAATATTTGGAGGAGGAATTAGAACGTCATGACATTCCCTTAAGTGTAGCAAACCTCATTAGTCTCATAAGGTTATGTATCAAAGATAGTAAATTTTGTTTTAATGGGGAATTTTTTGTACAAAAGTTTGGCATGGCTACGGGTAATCCCTTATCTCCTGTCCTTTGCAATATTTACATTGACTTTTTTGAGACAAAACTCTTACCAAGAATTTTGCCCCAAAAAGTTATTTGGTTTAGATATGTGGATGATATCTTCTGTATTTGGCCAGTTCACGAAAATCTCCAGGAATTCCTTAATAATCTCAATAATTTAGTCCCTTCTATAAAATTTACTGTAGAGGAAGAAAGAAATTGTAATTTGAATTTTTTTGATGTAACTGTCCATAGAAATGATAGAAATTTCACCTTTTCAGTTTTTCAAAAATCAACATACATTGCCTCTTTTGTTCATTACAACTCCAATCACCATCAAAATGTTAAATTCTCTGTTTTTTTTCTGGAATGTTCCTAAGGGCTTTACGTGTCTGTAGCCCGCAGTTTATTGGCGCTGAAATTAAAACTATTTATGATATTGCATTGAAACTTAAATACCCAAGGACTTTTGTAGATGTGGCATGGAAAAGAGCTAGAAAAACATTTTATTCAACTAATGACAAACTTGAATTTAGTAAGCATGACAATCTAAAATTACCCTATGATAAAAGGTTTTTAGATATTCCTAGAATTTTAAAGCTTTTTGACATAAATGTTGTTTTCAGTAATATTAATGTCAAGAGTTTAGTAATAAAAAATTCTCCTAAAGATCTTCCAGGCTGCATATATGAAATTCCTTGCAAAAAGTGTGATAAAGTCTATTACGGACAGACCGGTAAATCTCTTTCACAACATCTCAAGCAGTATCAATATTCTGTGAGAACTGTGCAAATATCGAATGCAGTATTCGTACATATGAGAGATTTAGACCATCCTATTAACTGGAGTCAAGCAAGAGCCTTAATCCCATGTAATGACACAGTTAAAAGGAATATCATTGAATCTTGTTTTCATCAAATCAATATAGAAATGTTCTAAATTTAAGTCTTGGTTTATTTAAACTTGATGCTTTCATAATGAAAAAAGTTGTAGATAAATATAAGCAACAATATTAATATATTCAGTTTTTACATGTTTTGGACTGTAAAGATACTTTGTAATTTCGCTTAGGGTCAAATCTGTTTAGGTTTGTGACCGTGTGATATCCGATAATCCTGGATTATCTCTTTTAATTTTTACCCTTTTTACAATTAACCATCTGTTATTCTTGATCTTGTTTTGTACCTGAGACTTTTCTCTCCAATTGTACTTCATTAGCTCCTTGACAATGTCTGAGTAAAGACGAAAGCGCTTGGATTTCTGACTATCATTTCCCTGTGGGATCGCTTATATATATAATATATATATATATATATATAATATATATATATATATATTATATATATATATATATATACATGAATATTTATCACATCACCGTGATTCATACAAAATAATGGAGCTACAAATGTCCTTTAATATCTAATTCGCTCTACCTTCGGTTTACATATATGAAAATATATCAATTCCGAGGTAGAGCCAATTAGATATTAAATGACATTTGTAGCTCGAATAATATTATATATATATATATATATATATATATATATATATATATATATATATATATATATATATACACGCTTACATATAAGAAATAATCTACACACAATCAAGTGTATAATAAATAAATTTCTCAATCAAATCGAGATCGAACCCAAGGTAGCGCCCTTGCTTTTTATTTGAGAGGGATTGGTTCGATTCCGATGTTGTTCGGATGGGATTTCTATACATGGTTTAGTTTCTTCAATGGTGGAAATTTACCTGATGATCTCTGACTGGTTCTAGTGTAGAGCAAACCGTAATGGGGTTTTGAACGATCTTGCTATTGTGAATTTATAAATATGCAATAAATTTGTACCTTTTAATCATAGTTTTGGCAACACTATAATAGGGTTAAGTCATTTTCGTTTTATGTATTATCATGTTTAAAACGAAGCTTCGTTTTATAAACAATTTAGACTTTATTATTAAATCTGAATACAAATTGACAAAAGCGAAATCCTTCTTGGTATAACTTATAGACATCAATGGTGGGTAGCTCTCAGTATGTCACCTTCCTATTTTTCTGAGGCTAAACTGACTACTATGAGATTCAGGGCCTCTGTAACACGGTTTTTTCGCAATAACTTTTTATCTATGCATTTCATAAATATAACGCTTATTCAGAATAC
>NC_061108.1:87534187-87536687 GCF_015104395.2 Macrobrachium nipponense
GATCTGCGCACATAAAGGGAAAATTATTCAGTTTGGGATATACTGAAGAAGTAAATGGAATGCAGGTGTTTTCACAGTTCTTATAGTAAAGCGATACCTCTTAAGCATTTTGATTTAGTTGCCATCTGTGTTCATTCTCTCTGTCGCTTTATATATATATATATATATATATATATATATATATTTATATATATATTATAGGTATATATATCTATATATATATATTTATATATATATATTAATATAATATAATATATTATATATATAATATATATATATATATATATTATATATATATATATGTGTGTGTGTGTGGGTGTGTGTGTGGTGTCTGTGGGGCCTTACCCATTGCCATTTCGATATTGTGTTTGCATACTGCATGCATAGATAAATGTCTTCACTGCGATACGCCTACCTGAATTTGTTTGGAAAGTAATTTCAATAATTGGAAGTCTCTCTCTCTCCCACTTGCTCTCTCGGATGCAGATAAATTCGATTTCTGCCACATCAACAGTTCTCCCAGAAACGATGAACTGAGTTTTCATCAGTTAAATGATCACCTATCTGCCTCTTTGTATTCTCGCATTAACATGCTTTTGTAGTTTTTCGTATGCGTACCCCTTTGCCATTCTGAATGCTGGAAGGCTCATCACGGCGGAAAGATGAAGGCATTTGGAAAATAAGCGAATGCTTGCGTGAGAGAGAGATCCTTCTTAAGCCATGGGATAAATATTCGGGAATTGGTGGGATCTCCTACTCGAAACTTGCCCCGCGAGCTGACATGACAAGACTCTGGGTCTGCATAACTGAGTAAGGTCTGGTTTTGTGTTCGGTGCCAACCTCGCTGGTTGTCTGGTACAGTCCCACTCTGGTCCAGCCACCCCTGACACGGTCCCCCTTCCCCAGTTCTGTCTCCCCCACCCACACCCTCTCGACTCACATTTTCCTATATCGTATTTGGTGATGGTTGTCATAACTTTAAATTGCTTTCCGGGCTTTTCCCACATCTGAGCGTTCTCCCTTGCATATGCGCCCGTGTGTTTGTGTGTGCGCGTGTGTGTGCATGTATGCGCCTATAGCTGAAGAACAATGCGAGCATATTTATATGTATGTGCGTGCTTATACGTGCGCGTGTGTGTGTGTGTGTGTGATGCTTTAGTATTAACCTATTTATAGCTTCGGAAAATGCTTCCCACTTCCTAAAGGAAGCATTCTACAAGTCTCTTCGCTTTATTACCTCACTTGTTTCTCTTCCGATTATACTTGTCCCAGTATGAACTGTAACAGAATTATTTTACACCCAGAGTTTAGCTTGCGCCTGTATCCGCTTTGAAAAAGAAGTGTTCTACCTGGAAAATAATACTGCAATATGTACCACGAACCTAACCTTTTACTAATGATTTTTTTTCCATTCGTGGCCACATATTTTCGTCTTCAGTTGAAGTATTGGCATATAGCCAATTACTAGATGGATTATATAATGCAATACTATAAACAAAATCGATTCATAATGAATATTTATCTACAAAAGCACACACACACACATATATATATATATATATATATATATATATATTATATATATATATATATATGTATATATATATATATATATATATATATATATGTATATATATATATATATATATATATATATATATATTATATATATAATATAATATGTGTGTGTGTAATTTTCTAAGCGTCACTATTTTATTACCAAGGGATTTTTCTGCCTCGGCCCTCTCTCTCTCTCTCTCTCTCTCTCTCTCTCTCTCTCTCTCTCTCTGTGTGTGTGTGTGTGTGTGTGTGTGTGTGTGTGTGTGTGTGTGCCTTCTTCCTTTTAATCCTTTGTGCAGTTGTCGGTGAAATAATGCATTCAAGATAATAGGCGTTGGGTGTATTGCTCTTAAATTTTTTAACAGCTGCGCAAAGTGCACATTTAGCAGTGTTTTCAGGGTCGTTCCGTTGGCGAAATCAATGAGACAGTTATCGCGGAGTAGCGTGCCTAAATGGACCCACTTTTATTGACTCTGCTAACGAAAGTGTCTGCTACTCGAATCCTTTTATTTAAACGGGTTGCTTTCTCGAACGGGGTTAAATGAATGTGAACGCAGCCCCGTGGGGCTCACATCCCATTATCTCTCATTTTGGCTTCGTGATGCTGAGCTCATTAGTGATTGGACAGTTTTCGACCTTTGTAATCAACAAAAAGCAACAATTTTCTTCAATACAAGATTTTGCTGGGTGTTTGAATTGTAGTCGAAAAAAATATGACAAGAAATCGAAAAGTTTCTTTTCATTTTAGCACCAATTTTCTCTTCGCACGGATAACCTACGTAACATCCATTCCATTTTCTGTGAAAATAGCTGTCTAAATTCTCCTATTTCTTTTAGAAAGTCTAGGACTATCACAAGTACAAATATGGTGATGAAGCTGAGCAAAGAACGATAAATTAGTGCTATTATTAATGAGGAACATAGGGTTAAACTGAGATTA
>NC_061108.1:87544187-87546687 GCF_015104395.2 Macrobrachium nipponense
TTAATATGTGAATAGTCTGGCGTGCATTAGTAACAAAAATTCATTCGTACATACATGCATACACACGTGTGTGTGTGTGTGTGTGTGTGTGTGTATATATATATATTATATATTGTATATTATATATATATATATATATATATATATATATAATATATGTGTGTGTGTGTGTGTGTGTGTGTTTGTGTGTTTGGGACGTGTGTGTGTACATGTACGTGAAGCGTGACTGAGTGTGCTGTGTGCGCGTATGTTTATGTTTTCCTCAGTGCTAATTAATACTCAGAACCACAGGTGAAGTAATTCTTGTCCATTACTAATTGAGTATCCAAATTTTCTTTTCTTATTTTGAGTTATTATAATTTCTACAGGTGCCAGTAATTGTATTGGATTATGGAAGTTGAAATGACATTCGAATAATAGATGCTGATTCTTAAAACGATCAGTTTTCTATGAGGTTACTGTGTCAGATATTATTTTCGTGTTTATTTCAAGCCTAATCTTCATCTTCAACCGAAGAGAACCAAACATTTATATTTGTTTATATAGCATCACATTCCACAGCGTGTATTCGGTCGATCCCACATCTCTGAATCAATTGCTATTGGATTCAAACACATAATTAGCGAAAGCCTGTCTAAGGTTAATTAAAAGGTCGTATGAGGGTGGTGTTTACTTTGGAAATAATAACCACAACAGGAAGTTTTATGAACTAATAGAAGTGAATTATTGAGATATTGACAACGACGCAACCACATAAACTTAGTTTGCCATGTTGATATATTATCGTAGGTGTAAAATCTTTTACAGGGTTATTCCTTACAATAGTGGAATTTTTCAGCCTCTAAAAGAAGTTAAATGATATAATCATGAATAATTCTTTCAGTCATCCGAACCTCCCAAATTTTCGATAAGTTCCATGAATTTCATCGTGTATGATTTTCACGTGACGTGAGCTGATAACAACACATCGAAAACCTCACCAACCAGTATCGTATTCCAGCAAGTGAAGACAGAAACTAAAATAGAAATGAAACACTTGTCTACAAGACAAACTAAACAGGTTCCCTTCATCACATCGTAGAATTTCAGTATTGGAAGTAACATGAGCAAACTGCGGGTAATAACGGAATGGCACTACTCGCTACAGAGCATTAGTTCTCGTATCACATTTTAGGGCTTAGCCCGGGCATTGCAACCCATAAATCAGAAGTTCATTCGTCATAGCCCCTTTGTCTCGTGCTGCTGATGGACACCACAAAGCCCCATCCATTACAAGGAGCCCATCAGTCGTCGCAAACGACCCCAACCCTCTGTGGTCTACTCCGAAAGATGTCGTGACAGGCGCCATTCAGTAATTGAAAAATATGATTAAATTCCTTGAAATCCTCCCTACTGTCATTATGATGTCGTAAATTAAGAATTTCGGAGAATCAACAGTTATCTATATCACCTTGTAACATACCAACATTTTAATAAAGGAAATAGAATCAAAATTGGATCGGGATTTACACGTCTGTGATTTACTTATTAATCTTTTTTCACCTAATGCTTACATGAAAGATTTCTCAGACACGTGTGGCGCAGACACTTCTGCAATAAAGCAATTGCAGGAATAGACAACTGCAATGAAAAAACACGAGCGCTTATGATAGCTGACAACGTCAATTCCTCTCCACTTTTTCTTATCTAATGTTGATTGATTTACTGGTTTAAAGTCAAGAGGCTTCCAAGTAATTTATTTTATTTCCATATATATCATCAATTTGAATAGTAATTTAGGAATGTATGACGCATTTACGTTTATATATTCTATTTGCAATCATTATGGAGTCCGAATAAGAAAATAGACAGGCATAAAGTAGTGAAGCTAATTTAAAAGTAAATGTTTTTTGCAGTCTTTTGATCAGTTAACATTTCGGACGCTGCAAGAAAGAAATGATTTATATAGAAATTGAAAAGACGACACACACACACACACACACACACACACACACACACACACACATATATATATATTATATATATATATATATATATATATATATATATATATATATATATATATATATATATATATATATATATATATATAATATATATATATATATATATTATATATTATATATATAATTATATATATAATATATATACGTATATATATATATATATATATATATATATATTATATATATATATATATATATATATATATATATATCCACAAATAGATGCATGTATATATGTATGTGTGTGTGTACGTGCCAAATATACTTTGAAACACATTGGGAACTTTAAACCAAACTTGTTATTCGTAAGTATGCCTTACCATCTGCAAACTAATACTATGGGAATAAAAACTCACTTGTACTAAATGGAGTGTGGGTCTGGGAAGGGGATGGGGTGGGGTGTGGGAATGGCGTAAAATGTAAAAATAACCAAAAATGACATATAGTAGTGTCTAATCCATAGTTTTCGAGGTCGCAGAAATGAGTAGCAACAT
>NC_061108.1:87556687-87559187 GCF_015104395.2 Macrobrachium nipponense
TTATATATAATATAAATCTAATATATATATTATAAATATATATAAATATATATATATATGTATATTATATAATAATATATAACGGCCACACAGTCACATCACACACTAACACATCACACACACATATATATATATATATATATATATATATATATATATATATATATATATATATACATATCACGAATATTAAAGCTCTTTTGCCGTATGAAATATACTTAGAGAATAGGAGGCAGCGTTTTGCCACATACGAATAAGGAATACTAATTTGTCTTAAGCGGACATTGATGGGCAATGATTGCCAAGCATTTTGCTATGAATATTTAATTTTCTTAGCCGTGAGGTATATCTGTTATTCTCTTTCTTCCATCTTCCTTTCCAATCTCTCCTAACACTTTTTTTCATAGTGCAAACGCGATGTTTTCCTCCTGTTACATCGTCAAAACCTTACGATTATTAGTTTCCCTTTCAGCGGACTTCATAGGTACCAGTACTTGGCCTTGTGCCAAAATTCTATATGCCATTCCAGTCCATTTCTTGGTTGAATGGAATAGTACCGACGATCTGAGGAATTCCTGAGTGTCTGAGACTGTTGTTGGGTAGGACAGCAACGCTTTTAAGTTCAATTCCAGTCTTTTGCCTTCTAGAAAAGGCTGCTTTAGGGACCTTGAAGCTATAAGTGTTGATAGCACACCCAGTAATGATAACCTTGGGTTAAATACAACAAAATCAAATGGTTCTCCCATGAACTACCAAGGAAGATTTTTGGCGGGTTGTCCTTCGAGAATGTGAGAAATTACTGACATGTGCAGATGGTTACGTATTTGTTCATCAGTCAATTAATGAGGCGAATAAGAAACCTAAGCCACTCTTTAGAGTTACAGAAACATGGTAAAGATCACTTGGACTATCCAAGATGTTCGTGCTTAAAGGTGCAGAAAATACTATACAATGGAGTACTAAGAAAAGCACAAAATTTAATGTAGATAAACTACGTGCACAAAACTATGCAAGCTAGGAAAGAAGGCCCTAAATTACCTAAAATCTCGGATGAATAGCTCACGACCAAATAATTATAACTACTGCGGAAGTATAGAAGCCAGTTACTCCATAAATTACGTATGAATCTGTTGTGTAGGGTCACTCTTCAACGAATTGGCCATTTACTAAAGGCTTTTAACATTCCAGAAAATATTATAATTGAAAGGTCATAGATTACTTGCTCCATTCTGAATGACAGTACAAAGCAGGAAGAAAAGGAAGTTAGACTCCTAACCAATCTTATAAAACAAGATAAGGTATCCTATAAAACTGGATATTATTTTCCTTTATTTAAAAAAAAAAAAAACGTAAGAATGAGATGAGACGACAGCTTATCTACTAGTACTTAGTCCTTAAAATGCATAAGGTTAATTGTATATGTACAAGTGCATATATCACCACACTTGAGAAAAAGCAACTAATTTCCGTGTAAGTGAAGTTTTAGCCACTGACGAAGAAGAAAAATGCTAAATGAAAACTTCCATAATGGAAGTTGCCAAACTTCTGACATTGAAGGCTTCTGTGTAGTTCCGTAGAGTTGTTAACGAAGTTCAAACCTCTAATCAATACGGGTCTAACTGCATCACGGAGAAGTTTATGGCCATTTAGTTACTGGTAATGTTAAGCCGCTGGACCTAAAATATAAGAATAGATAGAGACATAAAAGTTTCAATATCGAAAAACGATAATTTCTTTCGCAGGGATAATTGAGGAAACCGAACTCTTGAGTACGCGCTTGATGTATATTTCAGGTTAGGTATATTTGCTAAGGTAACAAAGAGTAGCAAAGAAATGGGTAGTCAATTTTATTCCGCTCTCGCAGCTAAACGTTGGTGAATTTCTATTGTTCTTTTGTGAGAGCGTCAATGATCCTTGCTTAAAGGGGATTCATTTAGGGCATTGCTCCAGAATTAGTGCGGTTATTACGTACGATTAATTACATAATAACTAGTAATCAACATAGGCAGTGCTGATGTTAGTACTATGGCGTGTAAATGGTATAGTGTTGACGTATGTCATTGGAAAAAGTAAAAAGAAAAAAAGGAATAGAGAGCTTATGACTTACTTGTTTAAAAACCCATACACACAGTTCTATTGTTCCAATTTGAGAAAATTCCTATTAATGGAACACGCCAGAGGACTAAACGAGGCAGTAGGCTCTGTAATAGCTTTTTTCCTTCTAGGCACATGGACCCCCTCCATAATTGAGGGATAATGATCATGGTCACGAGAGGGTGATTTATCTATTAAACTAAGCCACCTGTGAGCGCCGTCATAATATATATCCCAATAAAGGACGGAAATAAAGAGCCCCTTTTTTTACGGGCCGCAAAATAGATGGGACACTTGCCTTTTTATACTACTCTAAGTAAGGGAAAAAGTTTGTTACTCACATAGAAAATGGAAGGCACGCGCGCTATTCATTCATTATCTCTAACAGGGTAGTGCTCTGCCACTG
>NC_061108.1:87569187-87576687 GCF_015104395.2 Macrobrachium nipponense
AGGATTAAGAAATATGTTGACAGTCTGTGCTAAGATGGAAGGTACAATGGGCATTGCGAAACTTATGTAAAGGTTTGAATACTGGAGAACTAATGTCCATGGAAGTGAATTATTTGTATTTGTATATATATATAATATATATATATATTTATATATATATATATATATATATATATATATATATATATGTGTATGTGTGTGTTGTGTGTGTGTGTGTGTGTGTGTTGAGTGTTTGTACCACATAAACATTTATACACATTCAGCAATTTCAACCAAACTTGGTATACATATAACTTAGCATCAGGGGAAAGAGTGCTATGGGGGTTGGGAGTGGGATGAAAATGAAAATGACTGAAAACGACAGATATTAGTGTCTAACCATAGTTTTTGAGGTCGCTGAGATTAATAATGACACTCTCGATGCCCTTTAAGATCAAGGTCATCCCCAATAGGAAGTAGGGCTAAGAAGAGATAAAATATGAAATATAAAAAATTATGTATATTAGTGGCTAATTCATAGTTTATGAGATCGCTGAGATGAACAGAGACACTCCCAGTGCCCTTCAAGTCCAAGTTCAGTCCCAATAGGAATAGTGGTGAGAAATGATGAAATATAAAATGTCAAAAATACTGGGCAATGTAACTGAAGCAACTATATTTTAGAAGAGAATGAGTGAGGGAGATTATCGGCTGTTATTCAGAGTTTTCCCGGACAGCGTCCGGTTGGTCAGCTAGTTTAATAATAAATGAACGAAAAAACTGAAACTTCAGGGATAAGTTTACTGTGAACGTTGGGCTGAGTAAGGGTGACGAGACAGACACGACGAGCTTGAGGTAAAAAGGCATGCAGACAGACGAAGATGGATCAGTGTCTTGATGAGATTGGCTATATAGATAGATGGGAAAGGAAAATATTCTCCAAGGGAAAATTGCAAGGAGGCTGACAAAACACTGGAAGGACTGGTTGACAGAGACGCTTGGGACTAGTGAACGAAATGTATATAAAATCAGTGAAATCATTCCACCTGTACGAATGTTAAGAGTACTTAACAATTCTTATAATTGTAAGAAGAGGTTATAAGGAAATAAGCTTTGTTTATTGATTAATCTATATTGAATCAGCATTTAAGCGATAAATGTTGTTGTATTTTTATTTCTTTACTAATTAATACATCCTGCTTTGGAAAACAGGCCTTGACTTGCACACAAATGAATACACACACACACACACAGATATATATATATATATATATATATATATATATATATATATATATATATATATATTATATATATATATATATATATATATATATATATATATATTAGTAAGGAAGACGACAGCAGCTAAGCTACTAAACTCTTGATCAACTACATACATATATATTCATACATACACACACGCACACACACACATATATATATATATATATATATATATATATATATATATATATATATATATATATATATATATATATATATGTATATTATATATATATATATATATAATTAGTAAGTAAGACGACAGCAGCTAAGCAACTAAACTCTTGATCAACTAACTTGAGCAAAATTGGTACACTCAGGAACAAAATAGTTTGCCACTAAGAACTGTCAGATTTTATCGTCACGTAAGTCTCAAGAACATCAGTAGGTAAGAGGCGTAGGGTTAACAGTCTCATCCTAAATGTAAATGAACTTATTGAAAACCTAGAAGCAGTAGCCTCTTGTGCCTTGTCTTCTGATAAAGAATGACTTCCAAGGGTGTTAACTTCCGGTTCTAAGGACATTTTGGGAATAGGTATCTTGGAAATTTAGTAATAATTGAGTTAACAATTACTTATTTGAAAGTCATGTGCTGTGATCTCTGAGGATTACAATTTAAGGCAACAATTCCAATAAATAACAGACAACACAAAATTCTTCTGTAAAGTTAATCCATAGCAAAACAGGCATAGATTTTTACGCACATTAAATACCCAACTACATCGTGACATCATTTACCACTAGATAAATAAGGAACGTCCTTCACTAAAGCAATTTTATCGCTGATCTCGTTTAGCAAAAGGTAAGACCAGATCATAAAAATACCTGATGAAGTTGAAGTTCGTCTGACCTTGTCTTCAGATTACAAAATCGTTGCACTAGGATCATGATCCACTTTTTGTGTTCATAGCTGCTGTAAAGACCTGAAAACGAAGTTCGTACACCATCAAATATGCCTAGCTATAATGATAATCAATTCTTTATTCACAGAATCTAATGCACAGAGAACAAAAATTCCTTCAGAGAGTAATGCTAAAGTATGAAGCCCACAAAATCAAATCCATCCTCAGCCTTTCCTCAGCAGGTGTTTGTATATATATATATATATATATATATATATATATATATATATATATATATATATATATATATATATATGTATATATATATATATATATATATATTCATATATATTTGTATATATATATATATATGTATATAATATATATATATATATATATATATATCTATATATATATATATATATATATATATATATATATATATATATATATATATATATATATATATATATATTATATAATGTGTGTGTGTGTGTGTTTGTGCGTGAGTGTGTATAATGGTACCACGGTCTAGATACAACAGGTCAGCCAGCGCGCAGCTTTGGGTATGAATCACCAATACCGTGACGTCACGTGCCCTGGTCTCTCTCATACTTGGTCAACCAAAAGGTAAACAACAGGAATTGTTGTGTGCCCATATATCTTTTTATTCATACATTTATTCTATCATTTATAATGCCAGGCAATTATTTGGCCGTTCTAATTCACGTGAAAAAAAACGAAAAACTCCAATATATACCATCGTTTTCCAAAAGAAAAGTCGTACAAAGACCATTGGGTACATACATGCCTGTTGTCGTGCAGACAGAATTAACGTTGTGTTCTCTGATGTTCCCCATTTAATCAAATTAGCAAGTAATAGTTTTATGGAGAGTGTCTTTCAGATTCTAGCTTACGAGAAATGCGTAGTAAAACCAAAACAGACTATGGACTTCCATATAAGATCAATGAAATGCATTTATATGTAACTGGTCAACAAAGACATTGCGTTAAATTAGCAGTGAAAATGGTGTCTACATCATGTGCCAAATCGGTAAAATATTTAAGCGAAAGGGGACTGTTGAAGTGTCAAAACTGGAGTGAAACGTCCGATCTTATTCTTTTAATAATGAATGATTGGCTCGACATCATGAATTTTTCTTGCATGTATGAATAGTTTGGTAAAATCAATGAGTTTTGTATTGATGTAGAAAAACAAACTGGGAAATTGCTCATGGTCATCGAGGTAATGATTATTATGAAAGTTAAATGTTCTAATGCTAAGAAAAATATTCATTTCAGGAGAAAGGAATAATTTTTTCATGTAAATCCACAATTGCTTTTTTTAATATGTTAAAAGCCTCTCATAGTATTGGCTACCTCCTGACACAAAGATTAAATCAATAATGCCTTGAAAATTTCTATGGGTGCATAAGGCAAATGGTCGGTCAGCATGATCATCCAAAAGCAGTGAATTTTATACTCGGGCTTAAAGAATTGTTGTTAGAGAAGGAAATGAAGGTATCACCTCAGTCGAAAAATCCCTTGAATCTACCAATGAAAAGGAATATGTAACAAAAGAAAGGGAGTTAGCATTAGAAATATGAGTAACAACACTAGAAATATGAGTAACAACACAGATGTTTAGAAATTTCGATTTGATTTAGAAAAAGATGTTTTTGATGAGGAGGAAGACCTTTTGAGAGCAGACACAAAAATAGAAAAAAAAGATATCGAGGGACTAATTGAGGAGGAGGTACGTAAATACATTAGGGGATATATTGTCAAAAAAGTTTGCATGAAATACCCTATAGGAAATAAGAATAAATAAATACCAATGAATGATACTTGGATAGACTGTGCTATGCTGTACACGGGATAGCACTCATGGAGGGCAAACATTGTTTTAAAAAGCTTTGCTTTAAATTGAAAAAAGTCTGATATTGAAGTTCCTGACGATATTATTGCTTTTTTTTTTAAAGATATCAGTATATTTTCGAATAACTTAATAATTTGATAAATTAAAGGAAATGTCAAGGGCAACCATGCATGGAGACACTAAGAAAAAAAATGAAAGTTGTAACGTGATGAAATATTTTCAAAAGGCAAATATTATTTCATTTACATTCTCTGACACTTCAAAAATCACAGCTTCAAAAACATACTTTTCTATATATATATATATATATATATATATATATATATATATATATATATATATATATATATATATATATAAACTTGACGGTGTGTTAGACCTAGGCATACGTTCTTAATGGTTCTCACGTGACACCACGCTCCCTCAGGTGACGTAGGTGCTCAGAAGAGGCTTAAAATTGGGGAGCTGTCTGGCTGACCTGTTCTATCTGGACCGTGAATGGTACCTGGTGGCTAAGTGATCATAATACTAACCCCATCAGCAAAAGGAGGAGGTTTCGACTCCTAAAAGAGACGGAGAGCTTTAGGCATTTCCTACTAAATCCCTTTGTACATTGTGTTGACCTGATCCGTGAGAGCTTAGTACCTAGTAGAGAGTTGACTGTGGTGGGCTGCAGCCATGGAGGAGAAGGGCTGACAAACTTATCCTACAATACATTCTAGAATCAGAAATATGTCAGCTGCAAAGTCTTCCTTCTTAAATGCGAAAACCATCTACGTTCAGAATTCATGTACCTATTTTGTCGTTGTTCGGATCTGGAACATGTAATCATTTTTCAATAAAAAAAAAATGAACATAACTGCGAAGACTGCTATCTGTAAGAAATCGAATGCCGAGGAAAAAGACAAAAAAATAAAAAAATAGAGAAAAAATCAAGGAAATTATTCCTTTGAAAATTGCTCTTATTTTCCGCCACATGATTTCAACGTTAAAATTACATCCGAGAAAAGGACAAAGGAAAAAGTTCTTTTGTGTGAATTTGATTTTTTCATTCCTTTCCTGCTGCGCTTCAGCAATAAAAGCATGGATATTTTTTTCGTACAATGAGCATTCATTTAAAAGCCGCTTGAAAAAAGGATGACAAAGAAAGGGTTTTGAAAAATCATATACACAAACACATACATACATGGATATATACGCACACACACATATACATACATATATATATCTATATATATATATATATTATATAGGGGTATATATATTTATATATCTATATAATATATATATATATATATATATACTTCTAGGGCACAATTTTTCACCGGATACAACATTCATTGAATAGAATGGCTTTTTTCACTGTTTACCAGCTTTTTTGAAATTGATTCATATTTTCTAATTATTTTCTTCACTTCATTGTTCAGGTTACTAATGGACACATAATGGGGTTCTTGTCCATTTACTCCAGTTTGTTTCTTTACAAAGACGCGACAGCTGTTTCGTCAACCTATACGTATTGACGTTATCAAGCGTACTGATACAAATGTGTTGTTGTTGTTTAAGATTAAGCTGGCCTTGTGCCAGCACGGGCTCTTGCTCACAGAGCAGCCCGTAATCATACAAATATGAGCCTACATGCGTTTTGTGACGTCATGAGGACGGAAAGGTAGTACAATTGCCAGATACCTAGTTTTAAATATTTACAAAAGACTATAGTAAATAAGACAAATAAATAGAATGTTAACAGAAATTATATCAAAAGTTGAAAGTAAGTTATTATATAAAAATTTTTGCATAAATATATATTAATTACATGATGTTTAATTAACAAAATGTCAGTGTGCGCTCCTGTACGCGTGTGGTAGGTGATCTTGTTCCACGCGGTTGAAGGGCTGCCCTCCAAATACACGAGGGCAAAGATCGGTCTGCTCGCGTTGGATGTTAAGGTTTGGGCGTTTGCGTGGCGATTGCTGACGGCTTCTGATATCAATAAACTATTGTAGTTGCCATTCCTTGTGGATTAATTTTTGGTGTTTGTGAGAAGTTCCTTGCAAGGGATGGTTTTTTGTTTTTTATTGTGGGTATCCACAAAGTGCTGGTGAATAGCACCTGGTTTGTTTCCTGTGGGCCTGCATGGCGACGTTTTGAGTGTAGTTGTTGTGTGGTCCGATATAGCATTTTTTGGGGGGCGGGGACTGACATTGCTCGTCAGCACAGACAAACTTGTAAAACTATATCAGATTCAACCTCTTTCTCCGTCGATGGAGCCGTACTATTTTTTCATTACCAGTGAGGCCGTAAGATTTGGCTTGCAGTAAATTCTTCATGCTGTTTATTTTGTTATATTATGGTGGTGGGGGGATAGGGGGGGGTTTATCACAACAAAGGGCGAAAATGACATAGATGAATTAGTAAAATAAACTCCGAGCAAATTTCTACATTGAATTTTACGGTAGAAAAAAGTAATGAGAAAATGCTCCCCTTCTTTGGACGTACTTGTGACCCAGAAAAACAACAAATACAATACCACCGTATACACTAAAAGACAGATGCTGGGAGATGCTTAAATGCCTAGAGGAGAATGCCCGATGCAATACGGTCTGTGTGGAAATGCATACACCTAAAAACGTGCCTTAACACACTGTTCGACGTGGAACAAGCGACGAACGAAGAAAATTAACAGAGTTCAACAGCTGCTCACAAATAACGGCTACCCAGATGACATGATCAGCAAGTTGTCAAAAAGAGATTAGAGGCTTTCCAAAACCCGACCCCGAGGGACAACACACAAGACAAAGACAAAGAAATAGATGATATACCATCAGATATCATACAACAAACACCACGAAGACGAAAGGAAAGCCCTCCTTGGTATACTGCGAAGAGGAACCACCCCCCTAGCACCAATATAACAAAATAACAGCAAGAATTTACTGCAAGCCAAATCTTACGGCCATCACTGGTAATGAAAAATAGTACGGCTCCATCGACGGAGAAAGAGGTTGAATCTGATATAGTTTACAAGTTTGTCTCGTGTGACGAGCAATGTCAGTCCCACCAAAAATGCTATATCGGACACACAACAATACACTCAAACGTCGCATGCAGGCCCACAGAAACCAAGGTGCTATTCACATCACTTTGTGGATACCCACAATAAAAAACCATCCCTTGCAAGAACTTCTCACAAACACCAAAATAATCCACAAGGAAGGCAACTACAATCGTTTATGATATCAGAAGCCGTCAGCATCGCCACGCAACGCCCAAACCTTAACATCCAACGCGAGGCAGACCGATCTTTGCCCTCGTGTAGGAGGGCAGCCCTTCAACCGCGTGAACAAAAGATCACTACCACACGCGGACAGGAGCGCACACTGACATTTTGTTAATTAAACATATATAATAATATATATTTATGTAAAATTTGTATATAATAACTTACTTTCAACTTTTGATATAATTTTCTGTTAACATATTATTTATGATTTGTCTTATTTATGTTTCACT
>NC_061108.1:87581687-87601687 GCF_015104395.2 Macrobrachium nipponense
TGCCGTAGCTTGAGAAGATGACGAAATAAGCCTCACGAGCTTTAGAATCAATGTTCAGCTGAATAGCAGACTCTTCTCTCTCTCTCTCTCTCTCTCTCTCTCTCTCTTACCGGACTGAAAATCTCGGAGGCAATATATTTGTCTGAAGTCGCTTTAAATTCCACAGCAGCTTACCTTTGGTGTTTCATGCATGACATACTCTCTCTCTCTCTCTCTCTCTCTATGTATGTATGTAAAGCTTAATATATATATATATATATATATATATATATATATTATATATATATATATATTATATATATATATATATATATATATATATATATTATATATATATATGTTGTGTGTGTTGTGTGTGGTGTGTGCGTGTGTGTGTGTGTGTGTATAATGTGTGTCCGTTATTAAAAAAGTTTTACTTTTTTATGATTATGGGGACAACTGATCGATTTTTCCCGGAAGCATTTAATAAGAACTTCTATGCGACGTTCTTCCATTGTTTTTGTCAGTAAGGTTTTGTCATCCCTAATTCTCAAAGTGAATTAAATCCATCCGGTGGACCTTTTCGAGAAGGGGAAAATATTTCATCTTGTAAAATTTTCATAACTGAATTACGTTAAGACTTTTTTCTCTCTCTCTCTCTCTCTCTCTCTCTCTCTCTCTCTCGCTGAACCATTTTTCTATTCCCTTTTTTTTCCCTTTTTTTTTTTTTTCGTGGACGAGGTCTCTCTGAAGGCTTCCTCTGTTTCCATGTTTTATGCACAGACTGGGTTCGTTGCTTTCCATTCGGTTTCTCCTCTAGCCATCCCTCCCTCTAACCTCACCCCACCTCTACCCTCCCACGCAAATCCTCCCTACCCCACGCACCGTATGCATGCCCCTTGACTCCCTGGATCTCATGCATCATGCCCCACCCTTCCGGAGCTGGCTCAATAGAAAATCACTTTGACTTCAAAGAGAAAGATACGAGTATTGAGATCAATAAGACAAACCTCTCTCCCCCCCTCCCCCCCATTCGCCACCCCCCCACCCCCCACACTCCCAAGGAAAAAAAAACTGCGACCAGTCCTTTCATTCTGTTTTGTCAAAGATTTAGCGATTGTATTTCAGTAATCGTCTGCTTTGTGTTATCTTTCTTTACGCTGTTGAGGTGATATAAGTATCTCACTAGAGAGTAAAGACATAATTAAATAAAGATGAAGTAATTAATTAAAGTTTCGCTTTTTTTTGGATTGGCAGCTGTATTCATGTACCTGAGATTTGACGATAGTATTTATAGTGTGAGGTTCCGGGTTGCATCCTGGAACACACTTTTTGCATTAGTCCTGGAGCTACTTCAGCTTCTAGTTTTCCCAGATTCCTTTTCAGTGATCTTGGAATCGTGCCTAGTATTCCTATGATTATGGGTACAATTTCCACTGGCATATCCCATATCCTTCTTATTTCTATTTCAAGGTCTTGATACTTATCGATTTTCTCCCTTTCTTTCTCTTCCACTCTGGTGCCCCATAATATTGCCACATCAATGAGTGATACTTTCTTCTTGATTTTGTCAATCAACGTCACGTCTGGACTATTATTATTATTATTATTATTATTATTATTATTATTATTATTATTATATTATTATTCATGATCACCGATTACTACCGAACACATAGTGACATTTCTAGCTGAGACAAAAAAAAACGAAAGTATATATATATATATATATATATATATATATATATATATATATATATATATATATATATATATATATATATATATATATATCCTAAATATGTAGTGAATACTAGTCTTTTCCAATAATATGGAGTTAATATAACTAGTTTCTTCTCACTAATAAAGTGTACTTTTATTTCATCTCAAAGGACTTTTTGTCTGTGGTTATTCCAGAAGTTTCCATTAACTTCGATATTTTTGCGTGTCAAATTTTAAAGCGATTAAAATATGAAGGTTTAAATCAAGCGCTTCCCAATGAAAAGTTAACTAGATAACTAGGAAAAACAGCAGACTGGCTAACTTATAGAAAACAGAGAGTCGTAATAAATGGTGAAGAATCAAAATGGGCAGATGTAACAAGCAGAGTTCCCCAGGGTTCTGTCCTTGGCCCTCTCTTCTTTTTTGATTTTCATTAATGACATTGATGTAGGCTTAACTAGTAGGATAGCCAAATTTGCAGATGACACCAAACTAGGTGTAAATACAGCAAAACCAGATGCAGTAGAAAGTTTAAGAAGTTACCTAATGAAAATAGGAGAGTGAAAAAAAAAGGGCAATTGCCTTTTAACGTAGATAGGTGTAGTGTTACAAATAGGAACAAACAACCCTCATGCCAGCTACATACTGCTTGGGAATGACATAAATAGTGTAGAACAAGAGGAAGACCTTGGAGTCATTATCACCAAGGACTTAAAATCTACAAAACAGTGCATAAAAGCTGGAAAGAAGGCACATCTGTCCATCCTCCTATGGTGGTCGCGCATGGTAACACTGCGTCCAGGGCTTTAAATAGTTACGCTATGTGTAAGTTTTAGGTAAATAAAAGGATATCTGGGTGTACATTTGCAACTGGAAAGTGTTTTAATAATTTTCTATATACGAATTACACAGTTAATATTCGAAATGGGGTATTATTTAAAACCCGGGACGCAGTATTACCATGCGCAAACACCACAGGCGGATGGACAGATGGAAAAAACCAGAGTATAGTGGGATACATAAAGGGGCAGTTCAAATACAGAAACAAGGAAACGGTGTTGCAGCTCTACACATCAATAGTTAGACCCCAACTTGAATATGTAGTGCAGTTTTGGTCATCAACACTAAGAAAAGACATACATAGATTAGAAGGAGTACAAGCAAGAGCCACAAAGTTAATTCCATCCATCAGGCAAATAGGTTACCGAAGATGACTAGAGAACATGAACATGTATGACTAGAAACACGACGATTGCGAGGACAACTAATAGAATCATTTAAAATACTGAAAGGCATAAAAAAGTAGACCGAAACCTATTTAAATTAAATGCAACCCAGTCAAGAAATAATGGATGGAAACTAGAACTGAAGAGATACAACACATCCCATTGTGGAAACTTATTTATATAGACGATATGTGACACGTGGGATAAACTGCCACCAGAAGTTGTAAATAGCAACAGTGTGGAAGAGTTTAAAATCACTAGGACACTGTGAATGAACAGTAAAACCTGATCCTACAGATAAGTGAGCACACTATGTCTCCTCGGATGGACTAACAAGTCTTTGAGACATCCTAATCCTTGTAACTCGACAGAGAATGAAATATACTTCTATTTCATATGAAAAGTATTTTTTCTAAGGTTATTACTAAATTTTTCATTTAACTTTGATTTCTTTGTGTGTTGAATATTAAAGCGACTAACCTTAAAATATGAAGGTTTAAATCGCGCGCTTCTTAATGAAAATGACCTTCTTCAGCTGGGAAGTGCAAAGCTGTGTCCCCTTCAATCATTACTGTTCGTAAAGTCACGGTTTACCTTGTTAGGATTAGTTAGTGACAGTTTTCAACGCTGCACAATTCTGGGAGCGTGAATTCTAGTGGCCCTTTTGATAAAGAAAAGTTTCTGTTTTAGGTTTTTTTTTTTTTTTTTTTTTTTGGTGGGATTCTGATCTGACAGATCATAAATCGTCCAGTCTCCCTTAGCCTCTCTCCCCATCTTTCCGCCCTATTTCTTATTCATTAATTTACCTTCAAATCTCAAATGTTCACTTTATCTTTTTCCGAGAATTAACTCAAGAATAACTGACAATCCTATCAGAGGATTTGCATATTACTTGCGATTTAATTGACGAGTGGAAGCAGCTGAACATTGTCGGGGGACTGAAAATCATTTAATTCCAATAGAGTTCAATTAGAGATTCATCTGTATAATTTTGGTAGATCTCGTATTTTACAGCGTCCTTTTCCATGTGGGTCGAATAAAATTGTTAAAATATATTCATGCAATATTGATGACATCTAAATTTGTGTACATCCTCTCAAGCTAATATAGACGTTTTATAGCATAAGGGAAGATAACATAAAATAGAACATTTCCATTTTCCATAGGGGAGAGAGGTAGCACAAATCTATGAAACATTCTGTGGTCCGTTACTTCTTAGGCTCTGTAGAATTTCGCCCTGATCGAAAATGTGTCAAAACTTTGGGCTTGAGTTGTCCTATTTTGTTAACCAAGAAGACTGACAGAGTTTTAACAAATGCCCTTCTTAATTCAAACGCAGACCTATCTTGCGAACTCCGAAAGCTTTAGGAAATTTTTTTAAAAGTCTTCATTTTCGGCACAGATGAAAAGATCTATTCATGGGACACACAGTGAACTCACATCTAAGGATTAGGCTTGGTTGCTCCATCGAAGGCTTCCACGAAAAATTCCAGATCTAGAACTATCATGGTCAAATACAGTCAGCAAGTTATTGGTATCAGAAGTATCAAATTAACTTACCTCACTCCGGTGACATCAGAGTGACGTGACCTTCCGATTGGTATCCGTCACCGTTATTCCACATTCCCTGGATCATGTATTGTAATCATTGCGTCCTATTAAAAAAATGCGTAGTTTTTATAATAAGGAAGAAAGGAAAATGTCATCATTTATAGTTACAACTACCATTCCTACATAATACGATCGTATGAAATTAATGTTCATAAACTTATTACTAATATTATTCTATGTTCTATCTAGATGCTTTCATGGATGAAGTTTGCTTCCTGCTGAAGGAGATCAGGTTTGCATAAGCAGAATATCACAGTAATTTCTAAATTACTATTTCATACTACGTCATAAATATGTGTTCCTTATCCCCTTATTTCACAAAGAGCTTTGAAAGGAAGGTTACCCATCTCTCTCTCTCTCTCTCTCTCTCTCTCTCTCTCTCTCTCTCTCTCATAGAATTCGGTAAAACTGCGCACAGAGAAAATCAAATGTCCTCGAAAATTTCACGATGCGAAATATTCCTGACTGCAAAATGACTTGCTAAAAGAATCCGAAGTAATTCAAAACCAGATGTCACTCTCTTATGGTCCAAGGAGAGATTTCCATATTGTGCGCGAGGAAATGCCTCCCAGACTGTACTTTTTGAATACCCAAAGGATATCGGTTCCTTTGCATTTATTTGTATTCGTTTGATATAATATATAACTGTTTAACTTTAATTTGAGGAGCATGTTACAGCGTTTTATTTTAAGTAAATATAGAAAAGAAACGAAAATAGAAGAAATCGGGATAGGGACAAGAGATAAGGATTACAGGAACTAAGAATTAGGACACTAGTTATTCCAGTAACAGGGTTAATGATGTCAATAATTCTATCGGTTTTTTGTATTCTAAGTATTATTTTGTATTTGTTTATTCTATACGACGAGAAACATGAAATTATACCACTCTTGCTTTAAGAAAATCCTCTCATTAATATTTAGAAACATGCTTTATATCCATCAACATTTTGCCCATGAAAGTAAATAGAAACATCTTGATAATAACATATGATTCTTCTCGCCATGTCTTCCGAGAAGACCCCAGGTATGATGTTTCTTGGTCAGCTTCATGGAATAATACCCTGAGCAACATCGGCTTTACGCGATTCTTGTTTGCATTAGCATGTGATTCATGGTAATAGCTTGGTATGAGTTAACGTTTTCGTGTTTAATCATTGCCTAAGGTCTTATATCAAAATGTCACTCGTTTCAGCTCAGTCGGAAGGTGTCTGGTTACTATAATTCATTCATAATTTTGGGAGGCGCAGCTCTCGAAATCTGCTTGATCTTCTGTCGTCGGCGCTTCTTCATAAAATTATACGCATCAGGATTTCCATTGCGGTAGCGGCAATGTGGAATTTACCGAGTTATACGCATCAAGATTTCCATTTTCACAACTGTGATGTGTGGATTCTACCGAGTTAGTCACAATGGGATTTTCGCACCCATGGCTACTATGATGAATTTGTTGGATTATTACGCATCAGAATTCCTCCCAAGGACACTGTGAAATAAACGAATACGAATATTAGGTTCATCTTGTCTCCATTTACTTTTGTGTTGTGCAAATGGTTTTCATTACTTTATCTTTGCAATTGCATGTTGCACTCACAAAATCCCACGCTAGTTTGTATGTGTGTATTCCTGCACCCGAGAGAGAGAGAGAGAGAGAGAGAGAGAGAGAGAGAGAGAGAGAGAGAGAGAGAGAGAGAGAGAGAGAGAGAGTATGAGTATTCTATTCAAATGTGAACTAATTATTAAGACATCGGAAGCAAAGTTTAAAGGTGGCTGAACAATGAAAAGTCAAGGTAAATGGATGGCCATGATCCCATTTACATAATCACAGCAGCAGGTAACAGAGGAAGATAGATGATGGCATCCGATGAATAATAATTACGCTGGAACATCATTCATTCCCTCACTGTCTAATACAAACACGTACACATGCGAACAGGCACGCAAGGGAATACAATGTGGCCCTGAAATGAATTCTTGTACATTTGGCATGAATAGAAACATTTACATTTCTATACAGGATTGCAACTACGTAATGACTGGTACATGTGCATGCAAGCAACCAAAAAATGATAAAAAAAGAGAAAAGAAAATAGGTACTGGAATCAAAAAACGAAAAGAGAGCAGTGAGGAATGGTCAGACTGTCACGTGATAGACGTTTCTCAATAATGCAAAAATGTCATGGCGAGAGTGCACGAAGACATACAACGGTCTGCTTTATGACATGGCATGACTGGCGCACCTTCATCATGACTGTTTTATGATTTTCGTGATGTCGGGAAGGGTAACACGGCGATACACACCGATAATTCCAAACTCTAGTCTGACAATGGATAATGTTCGATACTGGATGCTGCTCAGCTAATAATTGTTCTGGAACTTATGCTCTCGGAATAAACAATGCATGTGTGTTAATGTTGATTTCCTGGGTGTGAGTTATAGAGGAAAAAAACTGTCTGAAGATTATCATAATTCTAATTGCAGGTAAAAAAAGTAAAAAGATATATTAAATTTTCTCTTGCGGTCGTACGTGTAATTGCGTTTCCTTCGTATCACAAAATGTAAAAAGATTAAACGCAAAATCGAACTCGCACGACATGATCGCTCCAGAATAAACCAGGAAAGAAAACCCTGACTTTAACAAGGAATGAAAGCGTAAGCCATTTTTAAAAACTTCCTGACTGACTGTATGACAACCGTAATTGAACAAACAAAGAGCAGGGACTCGGGCATTATCAAGATGAATGGCAACCTACCTTCTTGATTATACCTCCAATGCAGTTGCATAAAAAACAGACGGTAATAAGAAGGAGAGCCAGACCAGCCGTAATACAATCATAAAGGTGTAAATAACTACCTTCCCCCAGGCAAACGATGATTCGTGCCAGCAGAGGAGAAACGACAAAATAAGTAGTTATTTGAGTCGGCCATAATTGTAAGCAGTTCCCTCCCTCACAGACTTCTATTACGCATCTCTCAAGGGCCCACTGATCGAAGTTTATTAACCATAATTTATCAGGGAAGATTTTGGACTTCTTTACTGATAATATTTGACTTGATAAGATATTTCTTGTTATTTTATTTTCTTTTTGCTGTAAAAGGTTTCGTTACCAATAAAGAAATGCTAGAAAAATTAAAAAGGAAATGTGTAAATATAATACACATTCATTAGTTTTTGTTGTGTATATAGACCGACGCGTTGGTCACAGGGAGGGTAAAAAACTCTCAGAGTTTGAGCTAAGAGGAAAAGGGAAAATTTGAAGCAGTCAAATATTATGATTTCTAATGACATTGCCTTTGAAAATTCAAGGGGTAAAGAGTGTTCGTGGAAATAAATAATAAGAGAAGGAAAAATTCATTAGGTACTAGTGCGAAGGAGTAATTGGGTGATGTGATTGGAAGGAGGTTGGAAGGAAAATAATTATGTTGATGGATTAAAGGAGCCAAAGACTGATTAAATGAAGCTAAACATATTCTGAATTTCAGATATATATATATATATATATATATATATATATATATATATATATATATATATATATATATACATATATATATATATACTTATATCAATGTGTATGTATATAGTACACACACACAGGCACACACACACACGCACACATACACACACACACACACATATATATATATATATATATATATATATATATATATATATATATATATATATATATATATATATATATATATATACACACAATATATCGAACTACAATTGTCCTTTAATATCTAATTCGCTCTACTCGGAATTAATATATTTTCATATATGTTTAACCGAGGGGGAATTTATTAAGCGATAATAGAATTGGCGATCGACAGACGCGAACCATCGACCTCTCAATTCCAGGACTGGCAGTGAAGCCAGTCCTGGAATAGAGAGGTCGATGGTTCGCGTCTGTCAATCGCCAATTCTATTATCGCTTGCTAAATTCCCCCTTTGTTAAACATATATAAAAATATAATTAATTCCGAGGTAGAGCGAGTTAGATATTAAAAAGACATTTGTAGTTCGATATATGTATATGAATCACGGTAGTGTGATAGACATATATATATATATATATATATATATTATATATATATATATATACACACACATATATATATATATATATATATATATATATATATATATATATACACACATATATATATATATTATATATATATATATATATATATATATATATATGTATATATATATATATATATATATATATATATATATATATATATATATATATATAACTGAATCACGAAAATTTTAAGCGTGACTAATCTATAAATAAATGCAAAGGCCAAGAAGGAAATCGAAACGATCGAGTACTGCGGGGCCTTTTGACTCAATAACCTTGACTTTGCTAAGTATATGATCTGCCTCGTAGGAATCCATCGTTTTACCATCCCTCGTGGCTTTGGTCTTTGTATATTATATATATAAGTATATTTATATATATATGTATGTATATATATATATATATATATATATATATATATATATATATATATATATATATATATATATATATATATATAGGTATATTTGTATATTCCTTTTTCCTGAAATTCAGTATTTGTTTAGCTTTATTTTATTAGTTAGTGGCTCCTTCAGTCCATCAACGCAACTATTTTCCTTTCAACCTTCTGTCCATCACATCTCCCAATTATTCCTACGCTGTAATTGCCCTTCGATTCTTCTGTACATTTAAGATCAAAGCGATGTGAGGTGAAGACACTGAAATGGGAAAAGGCGTTAATCTTCCTTTCTCGCTCTAAGATGTCGCGACATTAAAGGAAGTTGACTCTCAACCTAACGTATAAAAACTTTTTATATTTATTTTGTGTTGCAGCAGATTCAATTACATTCATTCTTATGTGCTGTAAGTCACATGTTTTTATGAGCATGTAACTTACGTTCGGTAAATTGTCATAGGTTCTCTGTCTGTCTGTAATATATATACATACATTATATATATATATATATATATATATAGTATATATAATATATATTATTATATATATACATATATATAATATATATATATATTATATATATATATATATGCATGTGTGAATACACAAACACACACACACACACAAATATATATATATATATATATATATATATATATATATATATATATATATATATATATATATATATATATATATATATACATTACAGACAGACTGAGAACGTATGACAATTTACCTAAAGTAAGTTAGATGTTCATAAAAACAGTCACCAATGACGCTTGTAAAACAGCGAGTAACAATGAATATAAATGAATCTGCCACAACACGAAATATATATTTTAAAATGATATTGCACATTCAATTGAGAGTAAACTTCCTTCAATATCGTGACGTCATAGAGAGAGAGAGAGGAAAAATAACGCCTTTTCCCACTTCAGTGTCTTCACCTCTTTACTTTGATCTTAATTGTTTATAGAAGAATCAAAGGCAGCCTCATGAAAACCCGAAGTGAGACAAGAGGAATAAACGCATGTGTGAATAAACTTGATTATCGCCTTTTTTCCACCCTAATGATCACATTATCTCGGTGAGAAAACAACTTTCTTTATACATGAAGGGGCTCTGCTAACCTCGTTGAGTTGGGGTAGGTACGATGGCAGGTTCTGGTCCTTACTTCGATTATTATTTATGGAGAATTTCGTCCGTTCGTTCTTGATATTAGATTCTGGTCTCTCGCTCTATTTTTGTTAATCGATTTATTCTGTTATTCTGATTAAGGTTTTTTTTTTTTTACTTATTCGAAAACAAAATTTCATGAGATAAAATGTTTTATATAGAATCATGGTCTCATGGGGTGGTTCTTCTAACTTGGTTTATTTTCTCGTGTGTTGATGTATAGTATATTTGTGTTAATTTCTCGTATATATAGCTACTAATTAGCTATTCAATCATTATCTTTATTTTTCCCGCCTTTACGCATTTCTTTCTTTGGCATCCTTATTTGACCGTTATGATCGTTTTCATACGTTCTAAATGAATGTTGGTGTAATAATAATAATAATAATAATAATAATAATAATAATAATAATAATAATAATAATAATAATAATAATAATAATAATAATTCAGTCTCCTCGATTTTAAAAAACACAGTATTCGTAATGGGGATGCCATATAACAGGTACTTTCAATATTGAATATAATTCTCTTGCTTCCTGAATTGTAAACTTCAGGCAAGAATCATCTGTCAGCTGAGCCTTATTACTTTTTTAAAGTTTTTTTCATCCTAAGATCAACTCTGTTATTAACAAGAAGTGATTCAGACTAACTAATTTATTTATAATTAAGGGTTCTTAATAACGAAGATTGTATATATTTGAGTTTCTAATGTAATTGTAAATTTAACTCAGTTTTATTCTACCTCATCTCTAATGTCAATGTGTTGGTGTATAAAACATTTCCAAAGTACCTGATTCATATCCAATACTTTTTATACCTGGAACGTGCTATATAATTATGGAAGTACTTTTATATCATCCTCGCTGCTATTTTTATGTGCAAACTTTCCCAGCTTTAACATAAACGATGACATAAATGCAATATACACAACAGAACTCGTTGAATGGTTACCACCGTTATCCCGTGATAAAGAGGCCATTATCGCTGTCCTCATAAACGTCACCAGCATCCTCTTTTATGGTGAATTCCAAAGTCATCTCTTCCATTCGTTATTCATAAATCCTTGGAATTTTAACGACGCATTAGATGGCCTTGCCCTTCTTGCCTCTGTCTTCTATTTTTTTTTTTTTTTTTTTTTCGTTTGTTGAGCAATTCTCTTCACAGATTTTTTGTCTCCTCACATCTTTCGCTTTCAATTATCAACACCATTTATAGTAATTAGGATATTACCTAGAGATGCGGAATCTTCTAAGTTGCATATAGAAGGGTTGTGTTATATGTACACTTGCAATAGTAATATATATAATAGCCTGATAATAAGATGTCTTCAGAGAGAGAGAGAGAGAGAGAGAGAGAGAGAGAGAGAGAGAGAGAGAGAGATACAGCAAAAGTTACCGTTCACCTAAGTTTTCAAGGACTAACTTCTAGGCAAAAGCTATTAATCAGCATTGTGGTAATCATGAACATAAGATTATTACATATTTCCCACTTCAAACCAATATTTTTCAGTCTCTCTCTGCCTTTCTGGATCTCAAAACATTTCACTTCAAATGGCTCTTCTAGCCTAGATATTTCTGTCTCTCATATCTTCTCCTTATACTCCAGAATGACGCACACTTTTCACAGGCGAATCGTTCTTTCCAATCCATTCTTCGCCTCTGTAAAGCATCAGGCGTTTTTTAGTTTTCTGTAGAAGAAAACTATTCTTACGACTTTGTTTGTCCGTCCGCACTTTTCCTTTCCGCCCTCAGATCTTGAAAACTGCTGAGGCTAGCCATAATCGTGAGTGTGGCAAAGCTATAGGACATGCCACCACCGGGCTGATGTTAAGGCGTCATGGTCCGGGGCTCATAGAGAATTATACACTGTATAGAAAACTCGACTGGTGCCGAAGAAACTTCGGTTCAGTTTTTACTTGATTTATCTTCATGTTTCCTCATTTCATACTCCTTCAACCCCCTGACTCCGCATATACTACGCATACAATTAATCCCAAATGAGTCCGCCTTTTCTCATTCTTCATATTTAGCATTCTCACTCCATTTCAGTTACGTGGAAGTGGTTTAGCGCCATTCGTACAATTTAACCGTCTATGGACATTTCACCGTTACTCTTTAGAATACAACTTGGTACCTTCCTGTTTCACCTAGTCTTTGCCTTACATCTTTTGTCTTCATACTTTTATTCGATACATTTACTTCCAATTTACTGAACATAAAGCGCTGTCAACACCAGTCAAGTGGTTGCCACATAAGGTGCAAAGGGAAAGGGAAGAGGGTATGAGTTTGAAACCTACCCTATCATCTAACTCGGGTCAGTTGACAGCTGCATACAAACATTCACTTCTACACAGACACACAGGCACACACACGCATATATATATATATATATATATATATATATATATCTATATATATATATATATATATATATATATAGATAGTATAGATAGATAGATAGATAGATAGATAGATAGATAGATAATGCTAGAACAAAATAGAGGACCGTATTAATTTGAATGGTTTTGATTAACTTACAATATGGTTAATTAAAAAACTTGAATTTGCCGACAAATGCGTGGAAACTAGAAATAATTGTAGATATAAATTTATAATTCAACGTAATACCTCTTCACTTTCATGTGGCGCATTAAATCTGCCCCAGTATGATTAGATTTAAACCCAACATAATATCGTACAGACCTTCAGAAAATTTATATTCTTTAATGCTGTTTACGTGAACGTAGCAGTATCTTAAAATAGAGTTAGTCCTGATTTTAAAGCGGCCATCTGGGTGGGAAGCTCTTGTTGAGCACCAACTGAGTGAAATGTTTCTTGAAATGAGAGTCTTTATCATAAAAAAAGAGAGAGAGAGAGAAAAAAAAAAAGACGTAGGAACTGACCATCAAAAGAAAACATAATAGTTCAAAGAAAATCTTCCACTTCCCGTGAGGACATGGAATCAAACCAATCCAGACTGGTGCTGGAATTCAGTCTATTATTTGAAACGCTATAATGAAGTCAGAAATAATTATGAAATCTTTAATCACATTTATAGAGGTAACCATTAGTTCTCCAAATTGAAATGAAATTCTAAATTCACGTGCAAATGAATCTTTGCACTCAAAAATAACTAATAATTAAATATATATATATATTATATATATAATATAATATTATATATATATAATATTCTATAATATAATAATATTATAATATTAATATATTATATTGTTATATATATATATATATATATATATGATGGTATATATATTTATATATATATATATATACTATATATATGTTATGTATATATATAATATATAATATATAATATATATATGATATATATATGTATATATATATATATATATATATAGTATATATATATATATATGATATATATATGATATATATATATATATATATATATATATATAGTATAGTATATATATATATGTAGTATATATATATATATATATAGATATATTATATATATATATATAGTATTATATATATATCTATATATATATATATATATATTACTATATATATAGTATAATATACACACACACACACATATATATATATATATATATATATATATATATATATATATATACATATATATATATATATATAGATATATATATATATATATATATATATATATATATATATATATATATATATATATATATATATATATATGTATATATATATATATATATATATATATATATATAGAGAGAGAGAGATAGAGAGAGAGAGAGAGAGAGAGAGAGAGAGAGAAAGTAGTGAAACTATAAAACCACGTTTAATTGAATCTTAGTTCACAGCACACTCTAACCATATTGAAATATACACACGCTGAGAGAGAGAGAGAGAGAGAGAGAGAGAGAGAGAGAGAGAGAGAGAGAGAGAGAGAGATTTAACCTTCATAACACTTTAAACGCAAATATTTTCCTTTTTTATAAACGAAATTATATAAGAATTTGCCAGTGTAACTAACCGTGACTCGAACAATGTTAAAACAAACAACATTCTGCAATAGGACATTTCCTTGTGCAGCGGAAAATGAAATTCCCAAATGAAAGTCATTAGAGTTCGCTCTGTTGAAAGATAAAATGCAGTTTGCTGCAAAGCATAAAAGGATAAAAGGTAATGCTGGAAATTCCATTATTACTTCAAGAAGAAATCCTGGCAATAATGTACGTATAGATAAAAAGGAAAATTTGATAATGATAGAGAAAGTGCAAATAAATGCTTATCATATATGGATTTATAATAGCATAGGCCCTCGACCGGTGCAATCACCCAAACCATCATACGAAGGTAATATGGAAAAAGTTTGAATGTTCCAAGTTTAATAATCATGAATCCAAATTTTCCTATATGAATATTATAAAAAATAATTTCACAGGGAACGTAGTTGGTTACAGGGGGGAATTTATTTATTCCTTCATTCCTTATGAAATATTTTTTGGATGCTATTCCTCCAGTCTTAAAATATATATATTTTTTTGCGATGTAATTTTGCCAGCCATGCACAGCCTGCTTCACAGCGTGCTACTATATTTTAATGTAATAAGTGCAACATAACCCGCTTTCCTTCATAGTATATTGAGAAGTACATTATCAATATCAACATTAGTGTATCTTGTAGCAAGATAATTCGACTACCTAAATAAGTTTATACTAAATCCATTATGAACCTACGTCGGATTAGATTCGCAATAGTGGTGAGTTGCTGCTGATGTTGTTTGTGTTCAGCACAGTAAGCCTAAAACCACACTGCCTAGTGTTCTGAGAGGCCGTATTTGGTTATACTCCCTGGTGTCAAAACTCTTGGCCCCGAAATTTAGAGATCGTTGTACGCAGATAATGAACCTCTTCTTGCTGCCATTTCTTCTTCCTCAAACATAAAACTCGAGTCTTTTCTAACGGTAGACATCTAAGGCAAGTTGATTAAAAAGGTTCATATACTGTCTAAAAACTCTTAAACTCTTTAAACTGTCTAAGGCTGAGTTTACACCATACCAATCGAATCGATTCAATTCACGAAGAATCCACACGATTCATAATTCGTCTTAATTCGCCACACTAATTTCAAAGTAACCGTTTACACCAAGTGAATCGCGTCAATTTGAATCATGTCGAATCGTTTAGTGTAAACGGTTGCATTGAAATTAGTGTGGCGAATCAAGACGAATCATGAATTGTGTTGATTCTTCATGATTTGAATCGATTCGATTCGGTTGGTGTAAACGCAGCCTAACATTTTCGCGAACAAAAGCAAGGTACTGGCTGTAAAGTTTCCTACATGGAGAGAAATTTTGATCATCTCATGTATTTTGTACCACTGTTTAGAAAGTTGTTCTTCCGAAGAGATGACAGGTTAATTATTGCTATCTATTCTATCATTCGAGATTATAATTCACATTAGCTAGAGTTAAGAAGGGGTCCCCCTTGTAATATCACCTATAATGATAATGCGTTTTAGTTAGTTTTTATGTTCCGTTTGTCACTGAATGTTTGATGGCACGATAAGTGAGCATAAGATCAAGGAAGAAAGATACCTTTTTTTTTATCCTCAAGTATTGGTGCTCTGATTATATATGCGAAAAAAAGTTTGTTGGTCTAATCTATTCTTGGACATTTACCCATTCCATTGATTTTCCAATAGCCCTTTTTGTTCAACTTTGGTTTCCTCTCTATATTTTCAAAGTAATTTATAAAGAAATAATGAAGCAATTCGAAAATTCCTTTTCGTATGTCCCGTGTGTGTCTCCTTTTACTTACATTGATAAAAATGGATCTTCTTTTTCAGGCCATTTTAAATTAAATGTATATAAAATGTCAATTTGGGAGCTGCATGATACCAACGGTGCTTCAGATAAATGGCAATCGCTAAATTACGATTGCCGCTTGTATAATTGTTAAGCTTTCGTTCACTGGTCTATATCATTATTGATATGAGCATAATTTATAAAAATATTGCACTGGGATATATTATAGTAATCATGAAAAAAAACTCGCTTCATTCAAAAGAGGGAGAAGAAAAATGAGCCGGTTTGTCTTCCATGACAACGAACGATGTGGATTACAAATAATTTCCCCTAACAATGGCATCTATTAAAATTATTCCTATATTGATAGTACAAATAGCTTCATGGGCTCGCATACGCATACATATGCATATATATATATATACACACATACTTACATACATACACACACACAAATACATACGCACACACACACACACACATATATATATATAGATATATAAGATATGATATATATATCTATATAGATATATATTATACGTGGAATATATCATATGTATATATATATATCTATATATATATATATATATATATATAATACACGTGTATATATATCCCATATATATATATATATATATATCGTATATATATATATCATATATATACACGTGTATATATATATATATATATATATATATATATATATATATATATATATATATATATATATATATATATAGATATATACATAGCACACACACAAACATATATATATTATATATATATATATATATATAATATTATATAAAATTTAAAAATAATATATATGTTTTGCGTGTGTGTGTGTATATATATATATATATATATATATATATATATATATATATATATATATATATATATATATATATTTGTGTGTGTGTGTGTGTGCGCCTTTATATTTTTGTGTGTTTTAACATTAAGATGTCCCTTAAAATAGCGTTAGCTTAGGGGAAGAAATAATAAATTGTTCCTGGCAGACTCAAACATTGTTCGCTCAATCCTAGATGAACCACTGTGGGGAGAAAACATCCATGAAATTAGCCACTTATACATCAGCTTGACACTGAAACCGCTATACTCGCCTTTCTCGTGCACGGTGCACGTACTCTCCCGTGTCCTGGATATATAAAGACCCTTCATTTCCGAAAACTTGTTAACTCTGCCTATTCAACACTAGGCCTTCCTGCCTTCTTCCTATTAACTCTTACGAATGATAAACATCTTGCACCAACCATGGTCCACCAGTCTTTCCGCGCGACCAAGTCATTTGAAAACAATCTGATACATCGTTTTGCCTACGTTAACCTTTCCACCACTTGTGTACGTATGTCAATATTTCTCATCTATTCAGTTCTTTTAACGTCACATATACTATGCAAACAGTTCTCAGACACTTCGACTCCTCTTCTCTCCTTTGCTATTCAACGTCCACACCTCGTCTCCATAGAAATGAAATCTTCCGAGAGGTTTTGCCTTTGTTTCTAGGTATGAACCATATTACCAATGTTGACGTTCTGTTTAGTCATATGAACCAGTGAAACTGCAACCATTATTGCAAAGGAAGTCTACTCACTGTAGTTCTCTCTCTCTCTCTCTCTCTCTCTCTCTCCTCTCTCTCTCTCTCTCTCTCTCTCTCCATGATTTTGTGGACAGACTATGGTAATAAAGTCAAAGATGGATTCTTAAACAAAACATGATAATGATGAAACCAGGTGAAACTGAATGTAACAGAATCGTCCCTTAGAGCAACATAAACTCACCTTATCTCCTGGGAGGGCTCTACCAACATTTACAAACAAGATGAAGGTCTCACCTCCTCTAAGCCAAGATTTTGTGTACACAATATTAGTCTCACGGTGCGCTCACGTGTGTGCGTGCGTCTGTAGTTATAGAAGGAGGGCGATTTGTGTTGACAGCCTTTGCTATGATTTTGAATTTGACCAGACGATAAAGTTGATGAATGGAAAGGCCTGAAATGAAATCAATTTATATGCCTTGAGGCATAACAGAAAATGGATTGATATTTAGTATAGAATATTAACGGAAAAATTAAAAGTGATGTTAAACAAAGTTTCTACGTACAAGAATATTTGTCTGCCGAAACGCTATACAGATTGTCGTTTTCAGATGTATAAAACTTTGCATTATTTATACTAAACACTCAATTATATCAGCATGTTTCACTTAATAAATTCTCTCTCTCTCTCTCTCTCTCTCTCTCTCTCTCTCTCTCTCTCTCTCTCTCTCTCTCTCCTCTCTCGCGTTACTAAAAGTGTGCAATCACAATGTCCTCTTAACTTTTCAAATTTTTCACTCATTTTGGATAAATTGGGTTTGTAGTGCGGCCAGATTACTCAAAAAGCGTAAAGAATTCGCAATGCATAACTGTTATTAAATATATATACATATAATATATATATATATATATATATATATATATATATATATATATATATATATATATATACATATATATATATATATATATATATATATATATATATATATATATATATATATATATATATATAGTATGTGTGTGTTCCTGTACGTGCGTGTATGTAGGTATTTATGTATAAATAAAGAGTAAGACATTCAGATACTTTGATAATGAATAATCAGTAGTCCCGCCGTCAATGTGTAAAATATAAATGAATTTATTAGCATAAACGCGCACACACTCGCCTTTATAAGCAATTTTTTGCAAAACTCATTTCAACGCAAACCTCCGTCCAGACTCCTCCAGAAGTTGGCATATTGCTTCTCTAATGAGGAGCCTTGTTATTAACACTCGAAGAGTAAAAAACAACGTTGAACTACAAAAAAATATAAGAAAAGTACGTATAAACGGAACATATTCTGAGATATTCATATGACCAGGTGATAGCAGGTACCTCATTATAGACTTCCTGTTCCTTATCTGTTAAGTAGAATCCAAAATGCAGCGATAACACGAAATTGCATGTTCGGTAATGGCCTGTTAGGTAACAGTTTATACACAGAGAGGAGAAATATACCATGTGGTGGCTAATGCCAAGGCTTCTTTCTACGTTGGGCGTTTTTCTTTGATACGAGGGAGCGCAAAACAAATAAGAAATAAAAGACAAAAGGATACTTGCTACATAATTACGTTAAAAACTGGTTCGAAGATGACGCTATGTGCATAAAACTACCTCAACATTAGCTGCCTTCGATACCTACACAAAATACCCATTAAAACATGTCGAACACACTCACCAGTTTCCTATGTCCTGCCCAAGTTTACAAACATACAAACATGCATTCACCCACTTGAGCTCTACATGGATATTTATGCCCTTAATCTTTACTACCCATTTCACACCATCTATCCTCCGCGGTCTAAGCCCTCTATTCTTCATAGCACCTTCGGTTCATTTGCACTTCACTATCGTATGATACTCACTTCCATTCTCTTGACCAAGCCGTATAAAAACACTCGAATGCACCTTTTCACTTACACTTACCTTTTTTGCATCTATCATCTACATATTGTAGACGCTAACATTCTTTTCCTAATCCTTACCACACATCCCTCTACTTTGCATCCAGCAAAACAGTGCTATATTAAAATCTACCCTTTCGTTTGGCTAAATAGACAGAATAGAAGTAGACTGGATTGATATCTTGTGCCTCGATATGAGATATTATTAATTAGGAGATATGAAAGTCGTTTTCTGTGTTTTAGGTAAAATATCACCACGCTCGGTTTAATTCATCGACGACAAAGCACGGTAATTCTGCCCGAAATATATGTTCCCATAAGTATTATTGAATTCATCAGTACACCAACAATTTTTGTTCAACCTCATACGGCAAACAAAAGCTATGAGGAACCGTGATCATTTATTATAAACGAAGTGCCTCTCGCCATTTTTTTCCTTACATGACTTGAACAGTGGGTAATTTTTGGTAACTATTATTTGTACTTTAATTTTTTT
>NC_061108.1:87606687-87609187 GCF_015104395.2 Macrobrachium nipponense
ATAATCACAATGACCTGTTAACTCCTTTTTTTGTCACATTTTGAATACGTTTCTCACAAAGAAGCCTGAGATCCAAATGAATAATGAATGAAGAAATTCTGGTGCCGCGTAACCACGAAAAATAGTGTATAAGTACACTTAATCTCATTCATACACATATATCTGATGAATTCTGATATTTTTACCCTTGCTGGAATAGACCCACCTCCAGCGTCATTCCCGAGTGTTTATCGTTTATGCTTATTAGGCTAAAATATATACTTAGAGCCTACTGTTTATTTTCTTATTAGATGCGTATATAATTGCAATGAAATTTTGCCATGACGGCGAAGGTGAGTGTATTCAAGTTCTGGTAAATCTATCTGAATTAGACAGATATTTGTATATGGTAAGACTGATGTCATTTTCTCGTCTAATTATATTCTAAAGAAATATATAAATAGAGGCATATATATTTATACGTATATCTATGTATCTATGTATCTATGTATCTATATATATATATATATATATATATATAGATACTATATATATATATATATATATATATATTATATATATATATATACATATACATATATACATATACATATATATATATTTATATATATATATATATATATATATATATATATATATATATATATATATAGTGTGTGTGTGTGTGTGTGTGTTTGTGTGCGCGCGTGTCCTTTTGCATAAGAATACGAGAATAAATGAAATTATCTCTTAAGAGTATATAGACTAAGAAAGGCGTAATTAAACTATGAGAATTTCTTTAATATCCAGACCCTTGTGTTTATATTTACGGAAGAGGACTCTGTGAGACTTATATGGCGTAAGAACATCCTTTTTAGGGAAAGAAAATATAGACTTTGTGAACATTTTGATACCTGTGACTCCTGACCCTCGTAGTTTTTCTTGAATTCCTCTCTCTTTAAAGATAGCACAGAACAAATATGTACTCTTTTAAGTATTTGCTATAAGAAATATACTGGTCCTATCTCAGATGTACTTTGAGAATGGTCAAAATGATAACTGCAACGATGAAGTACCAGAGGAAGTCGATATAAGAGACTGTTTACCCAATCAGGAGATTAATTTAGCAGAAGTCCTTTTTCCAATTTTAATGACCAAGAATTTTCAAAGCGCCCTCTAAGCGCTTACTTATTGAGTAGTTCGTCTCTGCCCCGTAGGAGGGTAGTGCCGTCAGTGGACCTCATGCATTACTTAAGGTTCTTTGCAGGGCCCCTTCGGCCCCTATCTGCAACCCTTTTCGTTCCTTTTGCTGTACCTCCTTTCATATTCTCTTTCTTCTTCTAACTTTCCACCCTCTCTTAACAATTGATTCATAGTGCAACTGCAAGGTTTTCCTCCTGCTACACCTTTCAAAACTGTTACTGAATGATCTTATAGGTCCCAAAGCTAGGCCTGTGGCCTAAATTCTTTATTTAACTCAGTTTAGTTCGTCTCTGTTGTTTGGTTAGAGACAAGGAGTCCATATTAGTTATATAAAGCAAATGAAAATAAAAATAATTGTATCTAAAATATTGAATTTTAACAGAATCTACATTTTTGGTTTCCTGTAAAAGAAAACTATTGTGTAGACTTCGTCCGTCCGTCTGTTCTTCCTTACTATATTCTGTCCGCCCTCAGATCTAAAAACTACTGAGGCTTGAAGGCTGCAAATTGGTAATTGGTAATCATCCACCTTCCAATTATTAATCTCACTAAATTGCAACCCTCTAGCCTCAGTAGTTATCATTTTAAGGTTGAATTTGGCCATAGATCATACTTCTGGCAGCGCTTTCCGGAGGCATCGGACGGACCCTCGCTCTATCGGATCTGAAGAGCCACCGGCGAAAGCCGATGGTTTTATACAGAATCATATGTTGTACAGAAAACTCAATTGTGCCGAAGAAACTTCGGCGCATTCTTTACTTCTTTTTTTTTTAATCTAGTTGTTTGTTGAAACCAGCTTTTTGTTGAATCTAGTCAAGCAGAACTTTATTAATCATATTTTACATATCAAAACACAACAATATCTATAAATAAAGTTGAAATGTATTTGAGAATAACCCGTTTGAATAATCTTAATCGTTTCTTACTAGGATGTAACTCAATGTTCTATTTATTTCTTTTATGTAATCAGTCCTGCACGCCATTAAATCTTACTTCCATAATGAGGAAATATGAGTCTTCCTCTGTATTTCTCGTGTCATAGAACCATTATCTTATGGAATCAAATTAGTTTACCAATTGGCCTTTTCAGCGACAGGGTAGAAGATATGTCGGAAGGTACTTTCAACCAACATAGAGGTTTTATATCAGCATGGTTAACGGAGCATCCTTGGGAATATGGGTAACTTTACCTAACCAATGCTTATAATGACCAGTAGAAAATAAACGCAGCCCACTACGGACTTCATAGAACATTCAGAGCCAATCGCACGTTTAACCGCTTTATCTGAACAGAGAAAAAGTATTCAGATAAAATCAT
>NC_061108.1:87614187-87616687 GCF_015104395.2 Macrobrachium nipponense
ATAACTAATAGAAGTTAAACACGTAAATGAGAGCTTAGTGTCTTATTTGAGCCCAGGCCCAGTCTCAGGAAGGAAAAACAGAGAGAGAAAAAATAGGATTCTCTCCAAAGGAAACGTCTGGTTGTAAGGGTCAACAGAAAACAATTAAGAGATTTTCAAGGCCTTGCAATGGAGTAAACATCAGTACAAAAACCAAACATGTGTATAAGGCGCATCTGTTCGTTTCCATTTAGTGTTATTATTTTCGTGTAACTTTAAAGCTTGCCTTGAAGATACAAATGCTTATTCCTGTTGGAGTAAACTTGTTTGCCAAAGCTGTTCTTAAAATCTCAAAAGAGTCGAGGAAGCTCCTCTGTTCTCCCGAAACTGTTTACAGAGCTTTAATTCCTGCGTCTCTACTTACGAGGATTCAAAACAGCGCCCCGCCCTCATGCTACCGTTGTACTTTTTTTTTTACTCATTTTTTATTAACTTTCTTTTTCATAATATTTCTATAATATATCTTTATTCTTTAATACCCTGTACTCTTTTCCAACAATATGCATATAGATATTAGTTTACTATTGCATGCAAATTCTATAAAATTAAACCGTTTAATTTGTCCTTTTTATTCGGGAAAATAGAAATTTAATAAATAAATTCATAATTTCGACAAAAATTAATTAAACAACAATGGCGGTGATGCATATGATTTTGCATTTTTGACAGACAGATATTTTTCATTAGCTGTCATAATTATCATCTAATCCCACCGATTTTTTTTATGTTTATAAAAGCGTTAAAACTGGCGATTGCAAATTATCTGCCTCCTAGTGCACAATACCTTTTTGCAATGCATTCAAAAGTCATGGCTTCAGTAAAACCATCCAAATGAATAATTTCTTTGGAGTTTCTGTGCAATCCTCCCAGTGTTATTTTTCATTTGAATCATATACTATTAAGTGTCCAGCTTAAGAACTTTATGCTTTTAGAATATCAGATTTGTTATGACTAAGCTGTCCAAGTAATTGTGAAACACTCTGTGCTTCATTCTTTTTATATTCCTACTTGTTTCTGGAAGTATATTGGTATATATCTTACTTTATAAATAAAGAAGTTGGTGATTTGTCATAAGGAAATGTTATTATAGTAATCACCGAAAGATAGCACATGATGCTTGTACCCATACTTCCATATTCCTGAAGTATAATCTTCCTTCCTCCCTGAGGATGTCACTTCTTATTTTGGGGGCAGCCCTACTCACCCTCATTCCTTCTTTTTTCGCTTATTCAGGGAGTAAGCCTACAAACTATTTTGTTGTTGTTTTTGTTGTTCTTGTGGGGGAGGGAGAGGGTTAGGAAGGCCCTATGGAAAAGACTAAAAAGGTCTGAAAAAGGTGTTTCGTGCTGAGTTAAAGATACAGGAAATTTAGGATAGGTTTTTTATGATTATTTATTAGAATGAAAATGTAAAAAATAAATATTGTACATGTTAAACAGTATGGAACAATTATTTCTGATAAAATTACCATATCTATTTTAATTTTCGTTGGTGAAACAAAGCGCTAGATGACCATAGAATTTAGCATGCGCCCTGAGTATGCAAATTCTCATTTTCTCGTCAATGCTCTGAATTATCAATTTACTGAAAATGTAATTGTAGTACTGAAAAAAAAATCCCCTTCATATATTACATTGCTATCCAATCTATGTGTCACAAGTTATGCGAGCGTCGTAAGGGACTGGCCTAGACAGCAGACGCACGGGTGATGTGAATCTACTATAGCCTCTTTTACGTGAATGCGTGCTAACAAATTCTGTTTGTATTCCTTTCATCAAATATGCACACCCGCGTGCGCGCAAACGACGCACACACACACACACACATATATATATATATATATATATATATATATATATATATATCTATATATATATATATATATGTATATGTATATGTATATGTATATGTATATATATATATATGTTATATTATATATATTTATGTATATATATATATATGATATATATATATATATATAATATATATTCATAATTAGAATATTATATAGGTATATATATATATAGTTAATATATAATATATAATATATTATATGTATATATATATATGTATATATATGTATATAGATGATATATATATAATATATATATATTATAATATATATATATATTTATTAATAGATGTTATATATATATATATATATATATATATATTATATATATATATATGTATAATATGCATGGTGACATGAAAATTCACGTACAAAATACACGAACATGAAATTCCTTAGACATGAACATCTTTGGCCACACGATACACACACACACACACACACACACATATATATATATATATATATATATATATATATATATATATATATATATATATATATATATATATATAATATATATATATATATATATATATATATATATATATATGCATATATATATACATATATATAGTATATATATATATATATATATATATATATATA
>NC_061108.1:87621687-87626687 GCF_015104395.2 Macrobrachium nipponense
TCTCTCTCTCTCTCTCTCTTATTCTTTTGTTATGCTACACTCTCTTAATGACCTCTCTGAATACTTGACCCTTTGAACAACGCATCCCCTTGTCTTTATAGTACTAATACTGAAGTCCTGATTTCTCCTCTGTGCGCTTGCTGGAATCCACGAGAGGAAAAATTATCAGCTATAAAATTCCCCTTCAGTTAACATATATGAAAATATACCAATTCCGAGGTACGCCAAATTGGATATTGAAGGCCATTTGTAACTTGATGCATGTATATGAATCACGGTGATCTGGTCAAATTTCTTATGTGTGTATATATATATATATATATATATATAGATATATATATATATATATATATATATGTATATATATATATATATATATATATATATATATATATGTAATATTTTTCAAACACTTTTATTTAATAAACCAGGCTAAGCATGACATATGGGATGGTCCTAAGTCGAGGTGCAATCAGAAACTGTATAAAAAGCCATAACAATATTTATTTAAAAAAAAAACTCACAGTTCACCGTTTAACACTCTTAAAGCATTTTGAAAATGAACATTAACAGATGAACAATTGACTTTCATATGACTTCAAATTAAATCCTTCGTGGGTAAAGGTTGGAGAGGACCTCTACTCCAGAAGCTGAAAACAGAAACAAAAGCCATATATAAACAAAAAAATTTACATACATTTAACACAGCACTAATTCTCAATGACTGGCTATAACAGATTAACATTGTACAATAATATAAATGGCTTCAAAACTATATTTTTGAAATAAAGTAAACAAATACAAAGACCACCCTCACCTCCACCCTGTGCGAGTCTCAGCCGTGAACTAATGCAGCGGCTACGAAAAGAAAGATGGCGAATGGGGATGACGACGACAAAATGACATTAGAACTAAAACATTATTGGAACAATATAAAAATAGGAAAAAAAAATAATTTTTACATTCTTCCGCCCCAAGATAATTTTCAAAGAAAATTATAGAACCTATGTAGGATTGCGGGACAATGCATCAGCTAGAACGTTGGCAGATCCTTTAATATAAGATATTTGAAACTGGTACTCCTGAAGAAGGAGACTCCAGCGCATCAGTCTTGCATTATGAGCTTTGATATTTCTCAGGTAAGTCAAAGGACGGTGGTCCGTCTCTAGAAAGAACGATCTTCCATACAAGTACTGTTGGAACTTTCCCACAGCCCAAACAATTGCTAAGGTTTCTTTTTCAATGACTGAGTACTTAACTTCGGATGGCTGCAACTTGCGACTGGCATAAGCAATAGGAAATGGCATACCTTCAGAATCGTATTGTAATAGTGTACCTCCTATTCCCTGATCACTTGCATCTGTTCTCAGACCAAATGGCTTACTAAGGTCTGGCAACCGCAAAATAGGCGCAAGAGTTAACTTCTCCTTTAACATTTCAAATGCCTCTCTCGCCTTAGAATTCCAGCTGATTATATCAGGTTGATTTTTCTTTAAACAATCAGACAGAGGGGCAGAAATACTTCCAAATTGTGGAATAAATCTCCTATAGAAGGAAACAGACCCTAAAAATGATCGTAATTGCCGTTTCTTACTTGGAAAAGGCATATCCACAATTGCCTGTACCTTATCTGGTAATGGCTGCAGAGAATTCCTACCAATCTGGTAGCCCAAATAGTGAATTACCTCGTAACCAAAACGACACTTAGAGGGACCACAAGTTAAATTCCAACTGCGAAGTCTAGCAAACACTTTCTCGAGGGCCACCAAGTGTTCAAGCCATGAGCTAGAGTGAACAAAAATGTTATCAAAATAAAAACTAACTTGATCTAAATTTTTCAACACTTGGCGCATCAGACGGTTATAAGTACTGCAGGCAGTACTTAATCCAAATGGCATTCTTTTGAATTGAAATAACCCCCTATTAGTACTGAATGCAGTATACTTCCGGCAAGAATCTTCCATTGGAACCTGGTAATAAGCTTTTGCCAGATCAATTTCAGATAAATATTTGCAATTTGAAAATTTGTCTAAATTTTCATCGATAGTAGGAATAGGTTCACAATCAAACACTGTTGCAGCATTCAACTGCCTAAAATCAATACACATCCGATAACTGGCATCAGATTTTTTTACTAGCACGACAGGTGAGCAATAGTTAGATACCGATGCTTCAATTATATCAAGCTCTAACAATTTGTCAACTTCACTGTTAAATACCTCTCTTAAGTGATAAGGAATGGAGTAAGGCTTTCTCTTGACAGGCTCTGTGGTAGTTAACTGTATTGAATGGCTAAAGTTTTTAACACAACCAGGTATATCACTAAGAACATCCTTATAGCTGTCTAACAATGTGGATAACTCTGCCTTTTGTTCTGTAGTTAAAGAGGGATTCACATCTGGCTCAGTCTTCGACTCTGTATCTAACACTGGCAAAGGAGAATCTGCACATTGAGCAACTACAGCAGCCTGCACCAAATCCAAAGGTTCCATTAAAACATTCTGTTCAAAAGGAGTAACCTCATCAAACACTTGCAAATTATTAATAGTAGCCCTGCGGTAATACTTTTTCAACATATTCACATGGAAAAGTTTATGTTTATTCCTTACCTCTATAATGTAATCAACAGGACCTTTCTTACCAATTACCTTAAATGGACCCTTCCACTGAGTTAAGAGTTTATTAGTGTCAGAAGGTAAAAGTAGCAGAACTTCATCACCTATCACAAATTTTCTATCAGATGTTTTCAGATCATAATAAGTTTTGTACTTGCTAAAATTAACCTCGGCATTCTGGAAAGCAATCTGGGCTGTTTCTTCTAACCTATTGCGCAGATCCAACACATACTCATAAGAATTCCTAATCTCTTCATTAAGGTCCTGATTAGTAAACAACTCTTTCAATATGGATAAAGGACCTCTCACATTTCGTCCATAAATCAATTCGAATGGAGAAAATCCTAAAGTATTGTTAGGGATCTCTCTAACGGCAAATAAAGCACAAGGGAGGTACCTGTGCCAACAGCGAGGATAATCTGAACAAATTTTCTTAATTATACTTTTCAAGACACCATTAAAACGCTCACAATACCCATTAGCTTGTGGATGGTATGGTGATGTAAAAATTGGTTTTATATTAAGTAATTTATGTACTTCTTCCATCACTGAAGAAACAAATTGACGTCCCCTATCTGACAGAACCTCCTTAGGGATACCTACACGTGTAAAAATAGTTAAAAGGGCTTCAGCACAAGAAATAGAATCTATTTTTTTTAGAGGAATAGCCTCAGGGTAACGTGTAGCACAATCAACTAATGTCAAAATAAACCTATGACCGTCCTCAGAAGGGGGTGACAAAGGCCCAACTATATCAACTGCAACCTTTGCAAATGGTTCGGTTATTATAGGCATTGTTTGAAGGGGTGCCTTCTTGACACGACCTTGGGAAGTAGTCCTCTGACAGATATCACATGATCTACAATAACGCAGTATATCAGCTGTGGCACCTGGCCAAAAGTACAGTGCAAACACTTTTTGTTTAGTTTTACAATTACTAAAATGTCCAGACAACAATGAATCGTGGGCAATTTCCATAATTAATTCCCTGAACTTTTGTGGTACCACCAGAACTTTTACTCCTAACATCACGCTATTTTTACTCTCTATACACTTTCTGTAAAGAAAACCGTTGTCAATAAAGTACTGGAAAACATTTCCCTTAGATATTTCAGTAGTTTGTTTATCAAGCTTCTCACGAATGCTCTTCAAAGTAGGGCAATTCATTTGTTCTTGCTTAAAAACTGACGCACTCACATTTAAGTCACCAAGAACCTTCAATTTCTTTGTAATAAGGGGAGCTGGAAGAGCATTACCAGCTTTTACTTGACCTCTGGTCATAACAGATTGGCAGGTAGATGTATCCTTATCATCTACTTGTCCAATAAGCACACCACAAAACTTAATGGGAGCCTTTACCACTTCAGTCCAACCTGTAAAATAAGCACAATCAATATGACACTTAACCACAGGAAATTTATCAGTTCTACCCAAATAATCACTAACAGATGCAAATTTAGTGTGTTCATCCAAAGGTATGGGCGGTAATAGCTTATCAGACACAACTATACAAGTACATCCCGTATCTCGTACCATGGTCGAGATATTAGCTCCATTTACCTTACAATTTTCAAATTTCAGAGAGCCACATACAGTAGAGTCAAACATAAAATTAATTTTATGAGGAACGACATTACCAACTTCAGAGTCACTACACCCAGGATTACTATCAGTTAAAACATTATGAATCATAGGATTCTCTTTCCTTGTCAATGATTTATTCTGAGGACACTGAGGTCTTATATGACCTTCTAAACCACAACCATGACAAATTATTTTCCCTTTTACCTTCGTACTATTCGGCTGTAAGACTGAATGATCGGAACTCTTTAATGAATTAGTGTTATTGACCATTGACTTCCTCGAACTACTTTTAGACAATTTGTTATACAAATTATGAGCAGCCGCATAAGTATCTGCCTCATTAATCAATTCATCAAAAGTACGCCACTTTCTGTCTTTAAGGGTACTGCGTAACTCGGGAGTTACTGAAGCTAATAACTGGTCACACAAAATAAAGTCCAATAAAGATTCATAACTATTATTTACCTTTGATGTTTCCAACCAATGATTCAAAAGCCTACGTAAAGTAAAGCCAAACTGTCGAAATGTCTGATGGGGGGGAATACGAGCACGCCGAAATTCAGTTCTATAATAATCAGAGTTCATATAATAAGCATTCAACAACTCTTTCTTCAAATCGGAATAAGTACTAGTGGCTTCAGAAGGCAGCGTTACATAAATCTCCCTTAGCTTACCCTGTAACAACGGTAAAAGTCTAATTACACCGTCAGTCTCTAAATTCCACCCATTTGCTTCACAAATTCTCTCAAAATATGAAAGAAAAACACTAAAATCATCACCTTCCTTAAAACTAAGCAATTT
>NC_061108.1:87629187-87634187 GCF_015104395.2 Macrobrachium nipponense
ATCTTTCGTTTTCGGTTATTTTTGCATGTAACCGCCTTCACATCCCCGGTTCCTATCGGGGCTGAACTCGGACTTGAAGGACATCGGGAATGTCACTATTCATCTAAACGAACTTGAAAACTATGAATTAGACACTAATATCTATCATTTTTGGTTATTTGTATATGTCACCCCTTCTCACCCTCTTCTCACCCCACTTCCTATAGGGGCTGAACGTGTACTTGAAGGGCATCACTGTTCTTCTCAGCGACCTCGAAATCTATGGATTAAATACTAATATCAGTTGTTTTTGGTAACTTTTACATTTCACCCACTTCCCACAGCCCCTTTAACCTAACCAATGGTCAGATTTTAATTCTGTCTTCACCATGACCTTTCCTGGATTAATATTGACTTATATTTATAATTTCATCTAGATCTGCCAAGAAATGGGGATTTGTATAGCGTTCATACAACTAGAAAAAACAAAGAAACAAACAAATTTTCTTGCTTGTTCATATATATACATATACATATATAATATTAATATATATATATATATATATATATGCGTGTGTGTGTGTGTGTCTGTGTGTGTATGTATATGTGTGTGTTTAATCATCACTCATATGCTCTTGTCATCTAATCGTTATAAATATTGAAATCGTTTTCGTCACTGTCACTGCCACAGTAATGCTGCAAACCAAGGAGTGCATATTGAACAATTTCTCAGTACTGTTAGACCAATACCTCTTACTGAGAACCAATATGCACGTCTTCATCCCCTAACCTGTAACTCACGAGGATAAAATCAATAAGAAGATCTATGGATGGAAACGGAAAAGAAGAAGAATAACAACAAGGGGGAATAAGGTGGATAAGAGGAATTTCTCTTTCTTCTCGCGGCCCTTGGAACATCCGCGCCAGTGGCATGTCATCAATATTTCAGGAAACTTAGGCTGAGACTTAAGGTATCTGTGTGCCGGATCTATGGTATTGCCGATGCAGAGGAAAGAAAAACCGAAGAAAAGTTCAGTAAAAGAGGTGAAGAGTCAAAACGGGGCTGGAAGGGGGGGGGGGGGGAGAGAGAGAGAGAGAGAGAGAGAGAGAGAGAGAGAGAGAGAGAGAGAGAGAGATGCTAAGGCTACTGTGAAAAAAGTGAAATAAAGAAGTGAGAATTAAAACTAAGATTCTCCTGATATCTAAAATAAGATTGCTTACAAGAAAGGTGCTATTGAGCAAAGAAATGATATAGTACTTACAATAAGACGGATGATATCAAAACCTAAAATTAAAATTTAGAATTAATTAAGAACAGAAATTAAGAAAAGGAAGAACGCACACGAGGAGAGATGCAAAGAATTACCACGAAGAGAGGAAAGTTACGAGAGGAGAAAAAATAATCCTTTGAATAGGAGAAAAGGATAAAATAATGGCAATGGAAGATGAAAGGTTATGAAAACGAAAACAAATTAAAAGGAGAAGAACGTCAAAAAAGCAGAAAAATAGAAGAAAAGTAAGAGAAAAAAGAATGGAACGATATATAAGATGAGACGAGGAGCATAAAAACTGTTTATATATATATATATATATATATATATATTATATATATATATATATATATATATATATTATATATATATATATATACACACATATATATATATATATATATATATATATATATATATATATGTATATGTATGGATATATATGTGTGTGTGCGTGTGTGTGTTCCCATCACCGTCCTTAAGCTAAGTGGTCAATTACCATGGTGCGTTTTCTCCAACTCTTTCTCGCGAAAGCCTCTTCCTTTGCTAACCATTCAGAACCTTTGCCTTCTTTCCGAAAGCCGTCCTCACTTCTACCTTCCTCTCATCTTTATCACACCTTAGTCTAAAGACTCTTATCTCATTCAATTCTGCAATTCGCCTAATTTCTTCATTTTCCGGCCTCTCACGCAGCAATATCCCCCAAATCCACAGCAGCATCTTCGTTTCTGTTAGCTCTAGCTTTTGTTCCTCTTCCCTACTTAAATGTAAACGTTTCTGAGCTATACATCTTTATCTTTAGTTTATTTGACATTTTGTCGTCAAACTTGCCTCAGCCACCGACCTCCGTTTGCCCTCAAGTTGCTTTTATGCTGCTTCCAACCTCTGTCTCACACCGACTCCCCGGCATTAAGTAGATATTAAGTCTATGAAAATACCTATATGTTTTAAATATAGGTTGCCTCTGTCTTGTATGAATAATCAATCCCCTCCCAGATTGCTGGACACTACAACATTTACCTTCATGCCACCCAGTTCAAGAGATTTCAGCCTCTTCTTTCTCTTACCTCTTTATCGCAATAGTTCTTCAGTCTTTCCTTTAATCACCAGATCGTCTGCACATAACTTCAAACATGGTTTTACCTCAGGGTCCACTTGCGTACTGCTGTCTTGCTCCGGATGTCATAATTGCTTCATATTCTTGCTTTTGAATCTCAGGCTTTATGGTGACAAAGTTAACATAATATAAGTATATATACTATATAGCTATATATATAATATATATATATATATATTATATATATATATATATATACATATATGTATATATACATAGGTATATATATATATATAGATATATGATATATATATTATATAATATATAATATAATTTAAATATATATATTATACATATATATTATATATATATATAATATAGATATATATATAATATTATCAATATTCCATATAATATATCTATCATACATAATGTATATTAATAATATATATATATATATATATATCTATATAACTTTATTTATATGCATATAGATATATATATATATATATATAAATATATATATATATATATATGTATATGTATATATATATATATATATATATATATATATATATATATATATATACCTATATATAACATATATATATATATATATTATATATATATATATATATATATATATATACATACATACATACATATATATATATATATATATATATATATATATATATATATATATATATATATATATATATATATAGACATATACACATATATATGTAATGTATATATAATATATATATATATATATATAGAGAGATATATATAATGTATATATATATATAGAATATATATATATATATATATATATATATGATATATATACACGGACGGACAGAGGGAAAAATAGAATATAAATAATGTAAGTTAAACAAAAACCTGGACAGCTTGAAATTAGGGATATAATAGAATAGCAAAAAACCGAAGGGCAAACAGAAGGAATTAGAAAACACATATCAAGCAGCGACTGAGAATTAAGAAAATTAATAATAACAACTCTTAAAAACACCGAAAAGATTAAATAAAGATGTAAATAATCTTGATACGGAGGTGAAGATTTAAGAGGGTTGAATCAGGAAGAAAGAAAACAAAAAAGGTGGAATAGGATTGAAGGGGGAGGAGGATGTGGAGGGATCAGGAATAAAAAGGAAAGGAATAAAAATTAGAGAAGTATTCAGTAAAGAGATGTAATTAAACAAAACAAAGGATTGCCGTCATATATTTATGTCCTGAATAGAATCCAGCATAAAAAATGTAAAAGAAAAAAAAACACATAAGAAACTGATTGATTTAGGTACAACCGTTCTGAAAATACCAAGGAAGAGTAAAGCAAAAAATAACAAAAGACGAATGTTTTTAAATTCAAATATAATTTTTTTGTTGAATTTTTTTTTGGGTTTATTTATCTTCACGTATGACGATATATTCAGAATAATAATGGTAGTGCTCGTCGGAAACAGTCGACCTGAATAGCAGATAATATGTAGCGTAAGGCTCATAAGTAAGAAGTAAGGAAAGGATCCAACGCTTTTAAATATCTAGTCTCTTTTTATACACAAGATTTCCAGGAATTGTCTGTAATTATTTCAAGTAGATCAGAAATAACGAGAGTTTGGACACATCATTATTTCACAGTAATTCAAGCACATAAATATTATTCACATAATTCTTACGGTAAAAAAGTAAGGAGAATATTCTAGGAAAAGTATTACTTCATTAAGCAGACGAACTAAAATAGAACATAATTGTACAGTTCCCTCCAATGTCATCTTTTCCAACCGCCCCAACTTCTTTGTCAAGAAATTCACCAAAAATATATCATTATAAAGCCATCGATCACAAATGTCCATAAATAATGTTGGAACTTATTTACATGATTACTTCTTGGATAGAAAAAATACTGCTCTCTCTCTCTCTCTCTCTCTCTCTCTCTCTCTCTCTCTCTCTCTCTCTTCGCTGCTTGTGTATATTTGAATATGTTTAAAGAATTATGTGAACTAAGATTCATTTACACGTGATTTTAGAAATTCATAACAATTATGAATTTTTAACTACATATAGGCATTCTTGCATAAAAAAAAAATTTTCCTCCCGCTCTCTCTCTCTCTCTCTCTCTCTCTCTCTCTCTCTCTCTCTCTCTCTCTCTCTCTCTCTCTCTCTCTCCTACTCGTTTTTAAAATCAAATGTACCAGGCAAGTACATGTGAATTATTCTTTGTACGTGAGAAAATCACTTTCATTAGATCATTACAGTGACACTTCATAACAATGAGTTTTGAATGGACATCACGAGTATCAAAGAACTGGGAATAGGGCCGTTCACTTTCATTTCATTTACAGGTGCGTCGATTATCACATTATGAAATACAACAGCGATGCATAAACAGAGGCGAGCGTTGTGCAGGTTATATCTATTCCGAACAAGAGCGCTTCTGGTTTAACATGCCACTAAATGCAAACAACGGACTTCATAAAACAATTTTTCGTTTTGCAATTGAAGTTTCGAGTTCGTTAGTTTTAATTCTATTAACGCAGAGTACGTTTTAAACTAGAGATTTTGATATAAGGGAAACAAACACCAATGTACATTTTTGGAGGCCAGCAAGTATTTCAGCCAAATACATCCGTGTAATATCCGAATGCTAAATATGCATGATCCATACATAC
>NC_061108.1:87641687-87649187 GCF_015104395.2 Macrobrachium nipponense
TAAAGTATTAAAAATCTTTCCGGGAAACTTCAGAAACAACGTTTATGATAGGCAACGTTATGCTAATGGAAAAATCAATCATTTGCGCATTTTAATTATGCTGCAGTTAATTGTGAAATAATGAGGTAAGACTAAAGTTTTAATGATGATTAGGATAACGACAGTACAAACGGGGTTGGGCGAGTACCACATGTGAACAACAGCTATTAGCCTGAATTTGAAATCAGGCTGGCGCATTAATTTTTACTCTAATTAACAAATATTTTATTTATTTTTCCTGAGAGAAGTTTACTTTTTTGGAATATCTGAATGACTGTAAGAGAGAAAGTAGATAGTAATTTCTTATGTACAAAAATAATAGCATAAACGAGTGGATAGCAGATTAGATCTGTTAATAATACCTTTGTAAAATAAAAAAGAAGCTTAAAGTGATTTCGCAAAGTAAAAATACTTAGTTACTGAGAGAAGTAGGATAATGAAAAAGTTGTGATCGTTTGTAAAGTAAATGTAAGAGAAATTGTTGAATATATAGATATATGGTAAAAAAATCATCAGTATTCTTTATGAGATATAACTGAATAAGGTTAGAAAAAACTGAACTTACTTTGCAGGTCAAAATAATTAATATCCTGTATGCCTAATGTGGAACAAATATGGACTATGAGACTATTACTTGGGATATTTGAAAGAAATAGTATGTGACTTTCAGGAACCAAGGAAAAAAGCATGATATAGTAGCTGCAATTGATACAATGTTGGTCGAGAGTGTACAAAAGGTTACTTGTTCAGAATGATTAAAGGATTGCGTGAAGAATTTTTGCTTGTGTTAGAATGTGTGTCAGTGATTGATCCATGTAAATTTATATCTGGAACAATGGTATAATTTTGTCACGATGCTAGCTGTATATATCTGTACTGGGTGATGTAGGAAGACAGTACCACCATCACAGGAAAGAATATTATGATAAATATGTTATACTGAAATAGGTCATGAATGACTGATACTTGCAGCTGAGTAGTTTTGCCTTGATATTGCAAATTGAAACTAAGAGAAGACAGCTCAAAATAAAAGGAGACAAGAGCAATTTCTTGATGATGGTTCCAAATCAGAGAAGTTTGATGTATGAATTTGAACCCGATTCAAGAGAGGTGATGATTCGTATATGTATTTCGTAGTAAATGAGACGGATGATTGAAGGGTGAGGCAATAACCGAAGCACAGAGTCCTTGCAGAAGGGGAACTAGAATGTTGAATATAAATGAAAGGATACAAAGATGAAATCGTTAATGTGGAAAGATTATTTGCTTTGTATTATTGGGATTAGTGACACAAAGGAAAAGATAAACAAAGTTAGCCAGTTCTAAACATAGATCAGGGTACCCTGGGACTAAAAGGAACATTTTGCTATCCATATCGACTTAGAAATTCCTTGATAAATGAACAAGAACGAGCTCGGAATCAGAAGGACCATAGTAGTATATAGTAGATAGAGCGTACACTCAAGAAGGATACGCCCAAGTAAGTCTTCTGCGTAGGTGCTCTCTGCGCACACAGTTTGTCCACTGTTCGGGACTTGAAGTATGAATACGTCAGCGACTGTTTTCTAGTTTATTTTTCTACGAATCTACTTCGGATTCTGTTTACGCACTATTTCAGCAGATGATGTATGGAAGTGCCAGAAACCACTGTTTTATACACACACAGACGTATGCGTATATATATATATATATATATATATATATATATATATATATATATATATATATATATATATATATGTATATATATATATATAATATAGCTATATATATATATATATATATATATATATATATATATATATATATATATATATATATATATATATATATATATATATATATATATATATATATATATATATATATACATATATATATATATATATATATATATATATATATATATATATATATATATATATATAATATATATATATATATATATATGAATCACCACGGGACCGAAACACTAGCTGTAGTGTGAGAGTCTAAGGCGTTAGCAATTCGGAAAACAAGGTCATAAAGGAGGTGGAACCTAAGTATTACGTACTAGAGGTTTTTCCCGGCCAGGCGACAAAAGCCTAACATATTGCATTTTACCCAACTCCACAACCAATCAGCGCTCGAACTACTCAAATTTCATTCGACTTACCCCTTTCCACGATGAGATGTGATGGAAATGAATACACCGAACGAGTTTCACAGACTATATTTATATATATATATATATATATATATATATATATATATATATATATATATATATATATATATATATATATATATATATATATATATATATATATATATATATAATATATATATATAAATTCAAAGAAGGAGAGAGAGAGAGAGAGAGAGAGAGAGAGAGAGAGAGAGAGAGAGAGAGAGAGAGGAGAGAGATGCCGTTGCTTTTTTTACGTGTATGTGCTTACATCTGTGTTTTGGTACCTGTCTACCTGGGCATGCGTGTATGAATGCATTTTCAGTATAAGTAAGCATTATCACGTAAGTGGTAAACATACTTTATGTAAGAAAATGACCATGAGCTTCAAGATCCTTATTTTCTGATATTTAGGAGGTGTATGATATGTAGCCTTCTTTAAGAGTGAAGCCATTGCGTGTTACACTTATTTGTCTTTGTTATAACACAATTTCTTATATATCTCCCTTGGAACAGAAAATAGTACCTTCTGAACAGAGCAGTAGTTAATAATGGTCACTTTTTGCTCTGAACTTTGTGCGAACTTCCTGGAGCTAAGAATATTTATGGCCATCTTGGGAGAGAGAGAGAGAGAGAGAGAGAGAGAGAGAGAGAGAGAGAGAGAGAGAGAGAGAGAGAGAGAGAGAGAGAGAGAGAGTGAGAGAGAGAAATTTCATGTGCTGATACTTCTGCTTACATATTTTATACTAGAAAGGTATTTTATTTCTTGTGTGTATTTAATCTTGAATTATAGTACATTTATTGAAGACATTTAAAAAAATATATTTTGAATATAATTAGAATAAGTATGTACATTGAAACGGCTGTCATCGGGGTTTTTCACTTAAACAAAAATGACCTGAAATCAGTGGAATAAACTTGAAATTTAATCTATTAAAAAAAAAAGTCTCCAAAGCAACTATTCTGAATGGTGGCAACCCGCAAATAATATATCACCTTGCTTTTTTTTTTTTTTAGTAAAAAGGGCTTTTGCCTCAGCACTCTTTCTTGTGGATCTATAAATATTTCTTTTCACATTTTCATAAACATGTTCCCATATGTGGTGTTACGAAGCCTCACTGGTCTGAGGACAAAACCAAAATTCTTTTTTATGTTATTTAAACCACTATTTATGCCACATTATTTCTTAACGGAATCGATGATTTTAATTCAACGGTTAATATTGTTAACCCAGGAGCCAGGTCAGATGATTTGCCCTGTTAAATGGCAGCGAATTCTGTAAATTGAAACAGGCTGATGTACTGGTGGACAAAAACAAATATTTCACGCACAACTGAATTACCTGTAGTCATTATGTTTTAGAATCGTGTTTTAGTTTAAAACACGGCCATCATCAGTGTATTACTGCTTAAATGTCCTTAGTTGACGATAATTATTCCTAATGACGATTTGATTCAAAACAATGCCAGAAATAAACAGCATCTAAGTTTCATTTTTTTTTTTTTTTTTTTTTTTTTTGCAGAAATTATTACAGAGCGCCATAGTACATTTTACATGCAACCATGTGCACCCTGTTTCTTTAGCAGATGGTATTATTTTGATAATGACTTCATAGTCACAATAGAACCTAGACAGTTATTATTATGCTTCATGAATCCGTAGTCCAGCTATAAGAAGTGTAAAGAACTTAATCAACACCAAAAACATATCTCTTTCCGCAGTTACGACTCGAGGGGCCGAGCCAACGCGAAGGCGGGTTCAGGGCGCCAGCAGCAGTGGGGAGACGAGGAAGTTTGGGGAAGGAGCCAAAGGGTATGGTTCGACACGTCGACTTCGCCTGCTAATCTCCTCGTCAAAGATGTCAGGGGACAAGACGAGGGGAATTACCGCTGTAAAGTTCATTTTAAGGCCTCACCCTCGTGGTCTCAAAGCATTACCCTTCATATTAGAGGTAAGAACAGACTTCTGCATTCACTGTTAACCACGCTCACAAGAGCATGTGCTCAAATACACACTCATACACATTCATTTACACACAACACATTCCACTCTCCCCTTCCCCCCCACAAACACGCACACAAATATATATATATATATATATATATATATATATATATATATATATATATATATATATATATATATGTATATGTGTATATATATATATATATATATATATATATATATGTATATATATATATATATACATATATATATATATATATATATATATATATATATATATATATATATATATATATATATATATAGTATACGAATTAGTCTAGTGAATTGACTGCTGCCACAAAAGCAGTAACCAATATGCTCTATGAATTCCTTGTGGCTTACAATGCTTCAGAAGTGTCTGTCGTGATGCCCCAACTTAATTCAGTTTAGCCTGTTTATTATGGCGGTAGTAAGCAATTAAACCTGGATATGCTGCCCTAAGAAATACCAATGGTTATGGGCACTAGATAAACTGTACCTCAAGTGCGAGGAAAGCCTAGCAAATAGTTGTGGACCATTAGCTCTAAGGAAACGTTTCCGACGTAGCAATGATTCCAGTCTTATGTTGCGAATGGCAACATTAACTTTCACTCTAGTGGAATGTCTCGTGGGATATTTAGACATATGCCAGAACGAACGTGGAAAGTTAGTGCATGTAGGTATGGGAAGGATAAAGTGTGATTAAGATGAGATGGCTTATACTTATGGTGTCATGCAGAATATTTGTTTGGTTGGAAGAGTATAAAACATTTAAGAGTTAGTTTGAAGATTGCGTTTGTATCACTAAGGTGGCAGGGGAAACGGCTGTAATAGATAGTAATGTATATGGTGAAGGAATGGACAAAAAATTAGGTTGTAAAAAAATTCGGTTATGAAGAGTCTGAATCTTTTCCTCAGTGTATTTGAACATTATGAAGTAGTTGTGCTGTATGGTATAAGTACAAAGGTAGGTGAGTTAAGGGACAAATTAAAAAATAGGGTATTATTGGTAAGGTTTAAGTTTCTGGAATAAGTGAGAATGGAAAAAGTATCACGGAAAAGTTGTTGGGAGTATGATTAGCGGAAAATCGTGTTCCCAAAAGAAGTATCGTCATGCGTATACTTTGTAAAAAAGAAAAAAATAAATAGTGAGGAAAATACTGTAAAATGAAATAGAAAAATAATGGATGAGGTGATTAGACACTGTGTGGCTGAAGATAAATCTGATCATTATTGTTTGACAATAAGATATATTGAAGCATCAGTTGAAGAGGAAGCTAGAAAATATTGGTGTGATTATTATTATTATTATTATTATTTTTTTTTTTTTTTTTGCTCTATCACAGTCCTCCAATTCGACTGGGTGGTATTTATAGTGTGGGGTTCCGGGTTGCATCCTGCCTCCTTAGGAGTCAATCACTTTTCTTACTATGTGTGCCGTTTCTAGGATCACACTCTTCTGCATGAGTCCTGGAGCTACTTCAGCCTCTAGTTTTTCTAGATTCCTTTTCAGGGATCTTGGGATCGTGCCTAGTGCTCCTATGATTATGGGTACGATTTCCACTGGCATATCCCATATCCTTCTTATTTCTATTTTCAGATCTTGATACTTATCCATTTTTTCCCTCTCTTTCTCTTCAACTCTAGTGTCCCATGGTATTGCGACATCAATGAGTGATACTTTCTTCTTGACTTTGTCAATCAACGTCACGTCTGGTCTGTTTGCACGTATCACCCTATCCGTTCTGATACCATAGTCCCAGAGGATCTTTGCTTGATCGTTTTCTATCACTCCCTCAGGTTGGTGCTCGTACCACTTATTACTGCAAGGTAGCTGATGTTTCTTGCACAGGCTTCAGTGGAGGGCTTTTGCTATAATTATTATTATTATTATTATTATTATTATTATTATTATTATTATTATTATTATTATTATTACATTCAAGTAGCGTAAGAAGCAATTAGAAAAATAAATAAGAAGATAGCTGAAATAAAGACTACGGTAAGAGATAAGTATCTAGAAGATGTACAATGCGAGAACGTTAAATTTTAATTTGAGGTCGTAGGATCAATGGTGCTTGTTTGTGTGAAGGAAAAGTTATGAATAGAAAAAAAGAGGTTGGTGAATGAATGAGAAAACAATGTTTAGTAAATGTCAGCAAACGATATATGTATTTATAGTACAATTACATAATAGAAGAAAATGCCATGACTGGCAAACAGGATGGTGGACAGAGCGGTGGTGGAGATAGAGAAAGTTATTCAACTAATCCTAGAATAAAATATAAAAATGAAGAGAGGCTACTCTATTTCTTCCAGATGATGTGATTATTTTTAAAACTTGTTGAAAGTGAAAGAAAAAAAAAGGAAAGAAAACTAGAACTGAGTGACAATAGAGTGGCAAAAAATCCTCTTGATCAAGTCATAAAAAACTTCAATAGCATAGTGAAAAGTATCCTTAAAGATAAAACAAACTACTAGGCAAATTGTCAGTCAATTCTCCTTCGCTACCTTACTTATATGGATTAGTCAAAACGCACAAAGAAAATAACCCTATGCGGCCTATTATCAGTACTGTTGGTTCAATTTCATATAAACTCTCGAAATATATCACTAAGATCTTGTCCCCGTTACTTGGAACCATCTCCGATTCTCATATATATAATTCTCTAGATTTAGTTGATAAATTATACAAAATTGCTCTTTGCCCTACTGATAGATTCGTTAGTTTTGACGTATGTTCTCTTTTTACCAAAGTCCCTATAGACTCTATTTTAGAATATCTTAGCAATGAACTAACTCAGCATGAATTACCTCTACCTATAAGTCACATTATTTCACTCACGAGTTTGTGCATTTGTGATTGTAAGTTTATATTCAATGGTGAATTTTATCAACAAATTTTTGGCATGGCAATGGGAAATCCTTTATCACCATTGCTCTCAAACCTGTTTATGGAATTCTTCGAAAAACGCTACTTACCTAATATCATTCATATTCCTGTAAAGTGTATCGTTACGTTGATGATTGTTTAGCTGTTCTTCCTGTCGGTATTGATGTAAATGATTTACTCTCTAAATTAAATAACCAGGTACCATCGATTAAGTTTACTCTAGAATTAGAAAAAGACAATTGCCTCCCTTTCTTAGACGTTTTGATACATAGAGAACCATTTCCATGTAAATTCAGTATTTATAGGAAACCGACTAACAACTTAACTTATGTTCATTTCTTCTCAGGCCACCATCTTAATATAAAAATATCAATTTTTTCCTCTATGTTTTTACGAGCATTGCGAATTGTCAGTC
>NC_061108.1:87651687-87666687 GCF_015104395.2 Macrobrachium nipponense
CAGAAACGTAATACCAAAGAAGAATGTTGTGGATTATGGTTTTAAAAAGGTCTAAGTTTGAGAATGAACTTCTACATTAATATCCAGATAGAAAAATGCTAAGCTCCTTATAAGATAGTGTGATTTAAGCATGTATTTCATGTATGATTATTTTTAAGGTTGCTCGCATTTGTCACAATAAAATGAAAAGAAATGACGATTGTGTATCGGTTAAGAATGGCTTATCCTAATTTGTTGTCTATGGAACAAGATTTACCATATGATGAAATGAAATATGAAACTGGAAGTAGGATTGGTAAAAGATAAAATAACCCAGTATCCACCGACACATAGCATCCATCCTCGTGGTAAATATAGACATTAACTTTCCTATAAAGGAAAAAATAACCAAGAAAATTTCAAGAGGTAAATTGCAGATGATGGGTAAAACTACTTGCATGGAAAACGGAGGCATCTTCTAAAGCTGGTATCACACTAGTCATTTCTTGCTCGTGGTTTTGGCCAGCATCCAGCCGATGCTCGCGAGCAAAAGTGTTGTATCGTCACACTAGGAGCTCGTGGTTTCGAGGAGCCGTAGGAAAAAGTAAACAAAACTGATCATCTGATATCATCATGGCGCCCAGAAATTGTCGGACTGTTGCAAGATGCGCTGCAGTGGTTTATTTCTCGGAAACTTACGTGAATGCAAGAGTAACAAAAAACGTTTGTGGGTTCAAGAGTGGCTCAGGAGAGTACGTCCTATCAGCAGCAGCCATCTTGTTTGTTTACACTATGCTGTGGCTCGCGGCTCGTGCTGGCTGCTTTCCGTCCTGTTCGGAAGCAAGAATCTCGAGCTAAAAGCTCCCGGTTTTTCATTCTCGGCAGCAACGGCTCGCTGCTCGAGAAAAAAATGCCTAGTGTGAGGCCAGCTTAACAGATCTTATTATATCAGACGTTTTGAAAATAAGTCTCAAACCATGGCTTTTAGTAAGAAAATTGCTGAACACACATATTCCTTATTATCTTACTTTACATTTGCCACATCTGCTTTTTCATCTTTTCTTCTAAGTAATTTTCGGATAATTTTCTTTTATTTATTTTTTTTTCTTTGTAAATTTAATTATTTTCTATTTCTTGCAGCTGCTCGTAAATAAACTGAAAACAAAATTATTTTATTTTTCACTTCATTTGACATTTTCCCTAAATAACATACAAGTATATTGAATATCAAAAATACTTAGGTTACTAAGGAAACCTTTTTCTACACATAACTTAATGGTCTCGAAGGATCCTCAGAGTACCATGTCATTCTTTTTATCATGATATGCGGTCCTACACACACACACACATATAAACATATATATATATATTATATATATATTATATATATATATATATATATATATATATATAATAAATAAAATATATATATATATATATATATATAATATTATATTAATATATATGTGTAGATTATATATAAATTATATATATATATATATATATATAAGATATATATATATATATATATATATATATATATATTATATATAAAATATATATATATATATATATAATCATTATCTAATATATATATTATATATATATATTATTATATAATATATCATAATATCTAATTCGTATATATATATATATAAATTATATAATATTAATATATATATATATATATATATATATATATATATATTCTATATATAGATAGATATAGATATATATATATATCATATAATATATATATGTATAGTATATATATTATATAGATATATATATATATATATATATATATATATATATATATATCCATCTATCCATCTATATATATATATATATTATTATAATATATATATGATATATATATATAAGATAGTATTATATAATATAATAAATACTATATATATATATATACTATATATATCGAGCTACAATGTCCTTTAATATCTAATTCGCTCTACCTCGGAATTAATATATTTTCATATATGCTTAACCGAAGGGGAATTTTTTCTCGATAATAGATTTACCTGTACTGGGCGCGAACGCAGGTACATTATAAATCCAGGACCGTCAGTGGAAGCGGTACCACCCAACCGCGAGAGGCTAAAAGGTATATGTCGTCTCTCACCTCAAATACTTTCTCGCGCTGAAGTATTCGTTGGTTTGGAGACAACATCAACCCGCCTCGACTCCGGTAGTTAAGTAGCGCTTTTGACAACACGTAGCATTTTACATAAGTCATATCACATTACCGTGATTCATATAACATATATCGAGCTACAATGTCCTTTAATATCTAATTAGCATATTAAGGACATTGTAGCTCGATATATGTATATGAATCACGGTAATGTGATATGACTTATATATATTATATCATATATATATATATATATATATATATATATATATATATTATATATTATATATATATATATATATATAGTAGGCGATGGCGTGTGCAGATCTGTGAGTGTCTTTACTCTGTTTTTATTATTATGTATCAAAATTGTAAAAACAAAAAACTACCTGCACGTTGAGTACTCCATACCGGTGCTAACAGTATATAATTTGGTGTCAAAAGTCTTTCAGAATTGCATTATGCTTAATATATTATGGTAGTGATGATATATATCTCCACCATAATTCTAACACCAAACCTTTTGATCCACAAAAAAATTTTATGTGAATCGCAACTACATTAAAAGTAATTTACGACGTTTGTCTCCGCTAAAAGCCCTATTAATTACTTGGTTTGACAAGCCCCTCTTTTTCTCTCAGAAGGGTACAGCATTCAGTATTTTCTTGAGTTGTACTTAAACGTTTGGCTGTTTTATATCTATGTAGGTTTCTTTAGTCGGGATGATCTATGGTTATGTGAAATTAGAACTGATTTTGCTTATGACACGGATAAGGAGAAACTTTATTCCTGTCTCGCAATTTTCTCTGCCTATCCTGTGAGAACATTGTAAATGAAAGAGCCTGTAAGGAGAGATACTTTTTTTCTGGATAAATCCAAAGAATCCTCAGATGGGATATGAACAGTGAAAGGTCTTTTATAGGTTAGGGGAGGACATGGGAAATTAGGTAATTTATATATACCCTCCCAACCAATGAAATGTGTAGGAAATTCATCTAGGTCAGTCATTTAAAGTCAAATGCTGTGGGATATAATGGACCGTATTGTAAAGTAGATAAACGATTTTTTTTTAATGTAACCTTTTAAATGGAAAAATGCTGCGACATGAGGAAGGTCTTTTTCACTGACGCCAACGGCTTCAGCCGGTATTCGTATTGTGAACTGCTACTGCAGTGGTAGTAAGAAGTACAACCCGTTCATTGCTGCCGTAGGAAGTGCCAATGGTTTTGGTTAATTTAAACGAACCTTAAGGCTAAGGAGCCTTGTATGGAAATCATCTGTTAGCTGAAGGCATCGGTTTGCAATTCCCCTACCAGTAAATCTTGTTACAAGAAACCGGAGAAAGAATAATATAAGATCGTATGAAGTGCTTCATGGCCGATTTATTTACGGAGAAAAAGATGAGTGCTTTGGCATTTATTGAGCAAATGTGAAAGAGCATTGTAGGCAGAGATGGGGAATGGAAAGAAAAGGTTTGCCCTTAGAATATTAAAATCTCAGATCTAGGGAAGGAGTAATTTTTGTGGCGTCAGGAAGATATAGGGGAAGGATGAAAGTGTTCAAATGTGATATTTCGAGGATTGTGAGAGTATGATAGCATATTTATGAAGGAGAAAGATTTATGGTGAGCGAGTATAGGTCGGGACGGGAAAAGATAGAGTAGAAGAAAGGGGTTTTATTGATGAGCTTGAATAAATGCCTTGCTGAATTTGGCGATCGCGAAATGCTGTGTGCACTAGGTCTTTTAAATCCAAAAACGTTATGGAGAATAGATTGAGTAGAAATGAACTTTGAAAAGGTACTTCATTTATGGACATAAATAGTCTTCAGAGGAAAAGTTTTAAAACTGTATCTGGGAATGAGAAAAATGGAGAGATGAGGTGCATGTTAGATTATACAAAACAGGTGAGGAAAGTAAGTTGATGGATGTAATGGTAAGAAGTGAATTGGCTGGGTGTATATGTAACCAATATTTATTTAGAGCAAAGGTTGGCAAGAGGGATATAAGTGAGAGAAAGATGATACGTACGAAGTGAAAAAGGATTTTTGTTAAAAGAATTTGTTTTCTAAGGAAGCAAATGCAGAGGGAAGATTAGTCACTAATTAATCTCGGAATCATATGTACAAAAAAAACAAAGAATACTATGAAGAGAATACACTTTTTCGGTATATTCAGAGTATTTCGTTAGTGTCCTAAACATACTGTAGAAGATAGAAGGGGGGCAGAACTGAATGCTGCAGGGGTAGAAGTGGTCATTGTAAGATGTTGATAACTTGTGCAAGCGACAGTTGGATACGTAAGCCGAATGAAAACGTATTTGAGTGGCTGATCATGGTATGTAAAATATGCCTGAAACTGAAGAACGGTTCCATAGGAATGCCTGTGAGGAGCAATTGTCCCTAAGTATAACCGTAAAGGGACTGAGGGGAATGAAGTAATGTAGCTAGATAAAATATCTTAGTTTACCCTAAAAGTCTAAGGTGGAATTTCAATTGAAATAGTAATAGTGATGATAAAAGGTTTGATATGAGGATGAGGGTGTGGATTTGGCGCTCGTTTTGAAACAGTTACGTGAACATTTTAATGGATCTCGGTAGATGCTGATATTCCCTGAGTAAATTTTTAGATTTTAGTTTCCCTTTTTATCAGTGCTGTAAATATGGGTGTGACTAGTTTGATGTAAAAGCTAACCTGAGAAAGGGTTTTGTTTACTTTAATGTTTGTTCAGTATTTTTACGTATGAAGTGATGTGAGAAGCCAAGGAGATCGAAGTAGAGATAGGTGCAATCAAGTGTGGAAAGTCCGATGTTTTCAGATAAAAAATTACTTACAGCGAAGAGAAATTATATAATCTAATAAAAATAATTTAAAAAAATTAATGTTTTGTAAGAGAAGGAAGCAGAGTAAATGCGAGCAAATGCAAAGTTACAAAGTTAAAATAAACACAGGAATGAAGAGAAAAGGACAGTGGGAGAATAAAGACGGTTGTTTCAAACTGGCATTTGTATTTAGGAGTAAATATATCCGGTGAACCAGGAGGGTATTAGTATGGGTAAAAAACCAGATGAAACTTGGATTGTCTTTGTAATCAATGTGGACTGTATGAAGAGATTACTGAGCAACTATCCTCGGGAAATTAAGTATGGATAGATTGCTTGTATAGTGTATATGGAAAACGAATATTTGAAAGGAAGAAAAATCATTTAAAAAAGGTTAGCGTAAGTAAAAAGGTGAGCCATGTTGCATTAATGGAGAATGATAGGTTGGTGAATGAATTGTGCGAACCGAAGGTGTTATGAAGGAAAGAGGAGGTACAGATAGAGTGAAATTGGTTTTGGAAAAAAAGTACCTTCTAGAAAGCTAAATTGCATGCAAACTTCTTGTGTACGTGTATGAAAAACTATTTTGTTTTTAGTCTTTCAACAGGAAGTTTATGCACGAACTGGCTGGCATTTAGCACAAGAATGACTGCCATCATCATTATCTTGTCTTTTCTCCAGAAATATTCCATTTGACAACGGTATACACAGCGAGACAATAAAATTAATTTTCACTTCAGATGATCTAAGTTTCTTTCCTTTACTTACTTTAATCGTCTGATTAATTAATGTAAGGCAATCACTTTTATCTGCAGGCTCAAAATTTTGAATATGGTATATGCATTGGGAAAAATGTTTATGATAGGTAAACATAAAGATTTATTGAAATGAATGAAATTGCCACCGTGATACAAAAATAGATACTGGAATTAGAAAAATTTGAGCAAAAATGAATGCAATTATATGTAAGGGTGAATAGTTCAATTATAAGAAGGGTATTCCATTGGATGGTGTAAGAAAAACAGATTTCAGCATTGTTTTTTTGTTGGTCCACAATTTAATGGTCGATGAGAACATATAAAAATAAGAAAGGTTCAAAGGAGCATCCCCAGATACCCTAATTGCAAGTAACTCATAAACTCGTTTCCTAAGTGACTTATAACCAAAGGCCTATAAATTCACCTATCGAAGTTCCTAAAACTACATGAGTGTTTAACTTTTCTGTACAGAGTTGTGGATGAATTGAAGAGATAGTTTAGAATGAAATCCTACGCAAGCAAAATAAAATATTTACAGGTAGTGGTTCTGTGTTACTTCCTTTTTGTTATTGCCATATTATTCAGAAGAAAACACTTTTAGGGATATAAGAATTACATGAATTTTCATTTGAAGAAATCTCTCACAATATCATAATTCTCTCTCTCTCTCTCTCTCTCTCTCTCTCTCTCTCTCTCTCTCTCTCTCTCTCTCGTGTGTGTGTGTGTCTCTCTCTCTCTCTCTCTCTCTCTCTCTCATCCATTAGTATTATACGCAGTAAATTGAAGAATTTCATCGAGCTCTAACTTTTTTTCTCTCCTTTTTCCCCTGCAGATCCTCCAGGATTCCCCCGAATCCAAGATGAAGCCGGAAGACGTCTTGAGGGTCCAATAGGGCCTTACGAGGACAGCTCAACCATTCGAATGATGTGTCTCAGCTCGGGAGGTAAGAGACGACACTGTTGATATGGCTTTCCGAAACCAAGTAGAGTTCAGATCATACGTCACACGCCTTCATCTTCAGTTAAGATCATGCGTCACACTCCTTTATCTGCAGTTAAGATCATGTGTCACATGCCTTTATCTGCAGTTAAGATGATACGGTACAAGCCTTCATCCTCAGATCATATCATACGTCACATGCCTTCATCTTCAGTTAAGATCATAGGTCACACCCCTTCATCTTCAGTACAGATCATACGTCACATGCCTTCATCTTCAGTTCAGATCACGCGTCATACGCCTTTATCTTCAGTTTAGATCATACTTCACTTGCCTTTATCTTCAGTTCAGGTCATATATCACACGCTCTCTCTTCAGTTCAGATCATAGGTCACACGCCTTCATCTCCAGTTAAAATCATACGTCACACGCCTTCATTTTCAGTTCAGATCATACGTCACAGACCTTCATCTTCAGTTCAGATCATACGTCACACGCCTTCATTTTCAGTTCAGATCATACGTCACAGACCTTCATCTTCAGTTCAGTTAATACGTCACATGCCTTCATCTTCAGTTCAGATCATACGTCACACGCCCTCTCTTCAGTTCAGATCATAGGTCACGCGCCTTCATCCTCAGTTCATATCATACGTCCAAACCGCTTCCCACCTCTTCTTTCAGTTCCATATCATAGGTCACGCGCCTTCATCCTCGATTCCATTATCATAACGTTCCCACGCCTTCTCTATTGTTCATTTCATACGTCCCACCAACTACACGGCCTTCCCCCAAAACCTTCATTATTCAGTTCAGATCATACGTCACACGCCCTTCATCTTCAGTTCAGATCATACGGTCCACAACCCCTCCTTCTTCAGTTTCAATTCATAGGTCAACACGCTTCCATCTTCAGTTCGAACTAACGTCACCAAAACCTTCATCTTCAGTTCAGATCATGCGTCACACGCCTTTATCTTCAGTGTAGATGATACGTCACACGCCTTTATCTTCATTTCAGATCCCTTCATCTTCCTTCCGTTTTGTATAGAAAATGGGCTGATTCCTTAATTCTTATAAATGAGTATTGCACCCAATGTATAGACTGTCCATTGTAATTCTGATGCTCAAATTAGCTTCAGCCTTTTATTAGCTGAGGCGAACGGTGGCTATAATTTAGATATCGAGCAAATGTTGTTTTAATGGCAGTGCGCTTTGTTGATCTTCGTTATCTCCCAAAGCACTAAATTATAATCATATACTTTCTGTTTATGGCGTCTAAACTCCACTCATGATTACATCGTCAATGTATGAACATTTATTTGATTAACAAACTACTGAAATTGAATCTAGGATTCCTTCATGCATGAATTGAGAGGTTGTTAGTAATATTGCCAATCTGCAATGGCAGAATATAATTGCTGAAAAAAGTGCTTTGGATCGTATGCTATAATTGAAATTTAACAGACTTCTCTATATTAATCACGGAATTTACATATCAAGTTGCATCTAAAATCAAGATAAATATGCTGATGGCTTCTAATTAAAATTGGGCCTTGGAAAATAAGGTAAAATAAGAAAACAGTGCCTCCTAAATTCCGACGTAAAATGACGAAGATTGGAAACCTGTAATTACCATAATTACTGAGATTCAGATAAAAATAAATATCATAACTTTTGCCTTAGAATGGATATCTGAATTACCGAAAAATTGGTAATGTAAAATATATAATTTAGGTAAATACAATGAACGACTACGACTATGGACGATAGATTTAAACTATCTGTTACGATGAATATATGCAATCGTTCGTCACAAACATTACTTGGCACATTTGCAATTAAATTTAATTATTGCGTTATATGAAGAGCCAAAATGAAATAATAATAATAATAATAATAATAATAATAATAATAATAATAATAATAATAATAATAATAATAATAATAATAATAATAATAATAATGATATCTTCTTAAAAAGGATGACTGCCTATTGCTAATTAATCTTATATTGATTCTACCCGATCCCCAATTCATCTTCTGGAATGTTTTACGAGTTTTATCGCATCGTATTTCTAACATCACACCCTTCTTCGAAAAGAAACCAAACAAGTAAAAACTCTGTTAATAAATTTCCTCTTTTGGCTCAGTATGAACATTGGCCTCAAGTTGGTTGGTGCATATTTATCAACGTAGAAGAGAAATGAGTCATAAGGAAAATTGAAAAGACTCAATATAATGATATCTTCTTAAAAAGGATGACTGCCTATTGCTAATTAATCTTATATTGATTCTACCCGATCCCCAATTCATCTTCTGGAATGTTTTACGAGTTTATCACATCGTATTTCAATACACACACTTCTTGAGAAAACACAACGTAAAAACTCTGTTAATAAATTTCTCTTTGGCTAGTATGAACATTGGCCAGTTGTTGGCCATTATCAACGTAGAAGAGAAATGAGTCATAAGGAAAATTGAAAAGATCAATATAACAATAATTCGCACGAAGCAGCCATCCTTTTTAACAGAGCTTGCTTAAGAGTGGGTTTACTTCCTTCTAATAATAATAATAATGATATAATAATAATAATAATAATAGTAATGATAATAATAATATATTTTGGTAAAAGACCCTCTTTTAGGCGAATACTGTTAAAGAGAATGGCAGAATTAAGCGAGTTGATTTTATATATTGTCTTTTTCTATTTTTTTATAATCCGCTTCTCTGGCTCAGCGATGTTTCTGAGTAACTGGCCAATATTCATATTCCCAATATGAATATTGGCCAGTTACTCAGAAACATTGCTTTGCCAGAGAAGCGGAATATAAAAAAGAAAAGAAAATAACAATATATAAAATCAGTCTTGCCACTTTCCTTAATAATAATAATAATAATAATAATAATAATAATAATAATAATAATAATATAATACATGGCTATAGGATAAAAGGGTTAGTAAGACAATAAGTAAAGACCTTTTAACAAATTGAATATACCTTCCGCAAACTGTTTATAAAGTATATATGTGGGGGGAAAGATAGGGCGATGATAGGTTGATGAGAAGAACATATTATTTATAAGTGCCAGGGGGTAAAGAGCAAATGAAGACTAAGAAAGGGTTGGATAAATAGGGCAAAAATAAAAGGTGTGTAAAAGGAGGGCTTATCATCAGGGGAGAATGAGAATATACGCAAGGTAACGTGGTTTGTGCAGTGCGTGTAGAGAGGTTAAATGCGCTGATGAGTAGCCTTCTTTATATGTGTATGATGAGGATAATGATAAATAATTTCCTATTTTGTATTGTATATATATATATATATATATATATATATATATATATATATATATATATATAATATTTGTGTGTGTGTGTGAGTGTGTGTTTGTGTGTGTGTGTGTGTGTGTTTGAGTGTGTGCGCGCATGTTATTATATATAGTTAGCAATTTTAATGAAGACTGGAATAACATATAAGCCATTGCTTTCAGTATCACAAAATGCCTTTCTTTTTATTAAATCTGATATATTTATAAGGTTGTATAAGAGAAAAGGGAAAGAACGAGGACATCTTTGGTAGTATGAAGAATTTAAATAATGGTATCGTCTTTGTCGTACTACCTATTGCCATTCAGATTTGGTAAACAAACGAAGTCTTGGACTCACTCGGACCATTAAAGATGCAATACACAAAGAGGCCAATTTTTGGCAGCAATATCATTTCCCAAGCTTAAATGCGGAAGTCAGGATGCCAAAAGATACCAGAACATTTACTAGTAACAACTCTGTGCCTTCAAATCCTATAAATATGTTTATGTGATAGTGAAGCTCAGCATTTCTTAATTTTTCAACCGTGTCCTTATGTTACTGTAATAATCTATTACATTGTGAATATTTTTACTTATTATATACATTAAAAGCATTAAAATGCGTAATGCAAACAGAACTGATGCTTAGTCTTGACTGCTCTGTCAAAAGATACCAGTGAATATTGAGAAGAGTTTTTAAGACTTATGATCAGTACCGCAGCAGAAGCATTTATCATTCTTATATGTTGCTAAATAATGACAATAACAAAATAATGCTGAAAAACTTTGCGTAAATCGAGAAGAGCTCACTCACAAGTACAAGGGGATGAGAACAGAATAATGACTCAATTCTACAAGTAATTGTACATGTATAAACATGTCGGGGCCGGGCACACGTACCTACAAAGGCTGGAAAAGCGATACCTGTGAATATTTATAAACACACAAATGTGCACGCGCAGGCACAATCATCAAGAAAAATCTTGGAAGGCAATATCCACAGCGTCGAGATGATGGAACGCAGGCATCTCTGAGCGGCACAAAAATTTATCATCAGAGGGTACAAGTCGACATACACAGAGAGAGAGAGAGAGAGAGAGAGAGAGAGAGAGAGAGAGAGAGAGAGAGAGAGAGGAATTTCTGAGAAACTATTTTCGCCGCGGTGATAATACCTTTGTTCACAAATGTGGTGAAAACAGCAATAAGACAAATTATATGAACGAGCGTAACATACAGCATCGGATTCAGTGTTCGGGCATGGTTTAGGGGCATTATTCCCAAAAAATATCGTTTTCGGAAGTGACCAAGTGCTTAGACGTGAGCCACCGGTTTATTCACTGATGTCTATTTTCAGTTTCTCGTTCCCCTTTTCATTTGTTTTCCAGTTTTCATGATAAAGAATGTATTACAATAACATCATTCAAATAAATGTCCGAAGATCCGGTAGCTAATGATACCGAAAAACGAAAGGATTTTGTTGACATTAACAAGTCTGAAATAGATGAGATGAATATTTTTTTCTTTTAAATATCACCTCTCTATTCTTAAGGAGCCATTGTGATAACATCTATTTTTATGTTTTACCCAAATCAAAAGGACACCAAATGAGTTATGAAATGTTTGAAATTCTTTTTTGAATACAATAAGTCATCAGAATATTCAATGTATTTATGGATTAGTTTTCATAAAACGCATTGAATATGTTTTAAAGTTTTACAGGAAAGACAATGAAGAGCCTTGGGTTCTTAAAACTGATAGTGGAATGTCCAGAGTAGTATGGTAGACGACGGTCTCCAATCCTTCCATATTAACTTGCAATTATCTTTGGGAATTACACATTAGCATATGCGTAAGGATCACAAGCGAAACATTTTGAAAATTAAACACGAAAACAACGACTAGGTTTTGAAGCTATGACTTTTGTAAAATGATTAGAGTATTGACAAATCTTCTCAGAATTTTAAGACTTTTCTCAGCATCTAGTGAGAAAAACAAATTAGGAGGCATGTGACATGTGACTCATGGTGACAAATAGATATCAAGAATATGAAAATCAAACACTGTTTGGCGTAAATGGCCCTTTGAAATAGAATTTTTCTTCTCTGGGTTGTTAAGGGTGTGTGTAGTGTGCTGTTATCCTTAGGAATTCTATACGTTTTCTGCTTCCCGAAAGTTTTCACTAATGGTTTAATATTTCTGCTGGAGAGGTTGCATCGACAAACATTGAATTTGGCATGCTTTTTAGTCTATATGTCAAATTAAATCATCAAAACAAGGCTGGTTTTACGCCTCAATATTTATATTCTCTGCGGGATAGAATACTCAATAATTACTCTCCAATGACTGCTTCGACTTCTAAATACTAGGTTGAGGTTCAGTACTTATTTCAATTATGTTGCTGGTGTGTCCCATTTACCACGAATATAATTTTCTGTTATTGAGCCACAGAAAATATATCGATATTAACGATTAAACCACATTTATTTCCGAACATTCATTCAGAATGGATTCATTTACCTCAACCGAAATTGTTCATGGTTACAAGTAGAATATGCTATCTTCATCATCTGAATTACAGTCACTCCAAATAAATTTATGGCTTTTCGGTAAAGAGATTGTGCCATAACGTATATGTAATGATAATAGTAGAGTTGAGGTTTAAAATTCATTTGCCAAATCATCCCTTTCGTAAACACAAGCCCTACCGAGATAGACAAAAATAACTACTGTTCATCAAAATAAGATATTATATAATAAACAAAAGGTCAATATTATTTCTGCTCATACTTAAAACATTTGGAAACTACCTCGCTATGCTTTTCATGGATAAGAATGTTATTTAGGTATCTTATCGCATTATTATAAGAAACTGAACACATACGGTAAATTACAGGATTATAGAACTTTTCAAGATACGATCTACAAAAACAGATGAATAAAAATATGTTTTCTAACAGGTCATTTTATGGCAAAATCAGTATATGCAGAAAAGCAGTGTAAGGTAGATTCCAAATGTGTTAAGCAATAACAGAAATTATCTTGAAATTAAAATAATGTCACTACCGATGAGTTGATAGATTTTCGTTGCATTTCAGAGATTACTCGAATACACACACACAGATGCACGTATACACAGATATACATTATATGTACGTACGTATATATATATTTATATATATATATAGATATATTATATATATATATATATATATATATCGATATATATATATATATATATATATAATATATATATATATATATATATATATATATATATATATATGTATATATATATATGTGTGTGTGTAAAACAACGTATATTACTCTTTATCCCTATTTATGAATACAAACTTCTGCCTGTACATTCGCTTAAAGTTTAAAATACAACAGAATTTCCTGACTCCATACGGACGCCAATACGAATCCTCAGGAGGATCCGCGTCCTTTGAAGCACCTTATTTCGGAGCTCCAAACTTTCGTTGAACCATGTCCTAATGAGATATTAGTCACTCACGGCCAATTAACATATCAAGCGCTTCTGCCGAGAGCAATCTGCAAGCAATATCAGGGATTCTCCGCTTCCTTTGAAACGAATCATCAAGAATCCGTCTGGAATTGCTGAAACATTTTTTTATCTTCCTCGCTTATAACTTATGCGCCGCAGCCATTTTAGGCAATTGCATGCTGTTCCATTTCGGATGCAGGAAGCTGTTCGCGTTAGGTTTATTATAGGTTCTGATATATTCTTTGCATTTATCTTTAATATATTTTGTACTTTTACATATTTTTTAATAAATTACAGCTGAATGGATTTCATATTTACATATTTATTCATTTCCTATTTTTTCTATTAGTCACTTATAAATATATATTTGTAAGTACTGTAATGAAGGAATGACTTGTTCTATGGTTTGACATTTTAATAACAAATGTTATTAGAACTTCATATAATGTTTTCTAATAACGCGTCTAAATACCTGACTTAAATGGCATTTTTTTATTGGTTGTAGTAAGTTCTATCTGATTCAACAATATAAGCATCGATACCTGCATAGCTCATGACTGAATAACTGTCTGACCTGTAGACGCTTGACGCTTGTCTACAGGAATCTAGGGACATTTGTTTTATATTTAAAGAAGTTCTGTATTGTTTCCTTAGAATAAGTCGTGGGGTGTTATTTCCGTGTGATAGTGCATTTAAAGATGATACTAAGCCGGGTATCGTCCACTGGTAACTGGTACGGTAGCAAATAAACTCTCCATGTAAAATTAAGTGATAGCTAATTCGCCAGGGTGTAGGACTCAAGATTTCACAATGGGGATGAGTCTACTGAGGGTTTCTTGAATGATTCATGTAAGGGTGTAAGGAGTTTCTAAGTTCTAGTTCCTGATTAAAAACCCAACCTAAGACCTGATGGAAAGCCTGAATGTGAGCATCAAGAAGATTTGTCAAGTTATTGTGCTATTAACTTCCCCATGATCATGATAATCTGCCACCACGCTTTGCCATGGCAATGTAAAGTTTCATAAGATTCAACTCCATATGCTCCTTAACTTCGAAGATGTAAGGTCTATGGTCTTTACAAGACTCATTCGCCTTATGTCCCCTGCAAGAATTCGTTAACATTGTGGTAACCACCTTCACCTGTGGCTTTTGAACACCTTTTTCAAGAACTGACTCATATAAATTAAGATTTGTTAACATCTAACTGCATAGTTAAACACTCCAATGACGAAAGCAATACCTGCAGGAACCAACCTATCTTTGTGGTCAATCATAAAGATGAATTTATTGCTAAGAGTGATAATTCCCAATGGCCGAATGCAAACTGCACAGACATTCACAGATCTATTTCTACTGCCACCATAGTTAGGTCAGATCCTTGATGCTGAGGAACAGAATTAATCCACGTACGAGATGTTTCTAAGAAAATGTCTGATGATATGTACTTAATGGAATGTAATGTAAATGAAACGGGGATTACCTATGAGTGTCTGAATCTGCAATTTTTCTATGCTTGGAAAGCGATAAATGTTGACTAT
>NC_061108.1:87681687-87694187 GCF_015104395.2 Macrobrachium nipponense
CTGCTATGAAAGACGGTGACTCCGTAGAAAAACAACTCAGCGGAGCTGCCACATTTTTCTATTAAGCGCATTTGGCTCAACAAACACTTCATACATTCCCACCTTAGCTTATATAGAAACTCCAGGATTTAATGAGAGGTATAGGAAATAAAGGCTTTTAATATCCAGGTAGGCATGAAATAACTTCGTGTAGGGTGTTTGATGTGCAATCAATAAGCATTGTGAGAAGTTTTATGCACTTAAGTTCCAAGATATAGGTGGTGCAGAATAAACATGAGTTTATTATTCACTGGAGCCGTCAGCGTTTGGGGGAAATGGTTTGTTGACTATACTTTAGTGTTTTTGTCATACTTCCTATGCTACATGCTTATGTTATTAATTGATAGATCATTCATCAAAGTTCACTGAAGCTGTTTTGGACTTTTTTAAATAGGTGTTTATGTTATGGACAGCCTCAGGTGCTTTGATCCCCACTGGTATCCTTTTCCAATTAATAGCATACCATGTATTTTTTTATATGTATTAAATTACTGAATTTAATTACCAAAGGAAATTACAAAGATAAAACCATTTGTATTTGCTCCGTGCAAACTGCTCAACAACAGAATCACCCATTACTCGTTTTTCCAAAAGTATAAGTTTACAAACAAGAAGAGATACTTTAGACATTTCCAATTGACCAGCTTCGTCTTCCTAGAACTGTTATCATCTAAGAGTTTTCTCTAGACCTTCACGGAAGAACACCCATATTTTTCACATCTTTTCTGAACGATCAGTCGTAACTACCTAATGCATATGAAATTCTACTCATACTTCAGAAGTTCAAGCAAAATGCAGTGCATTACTACCCTAATACTATTCTTCTTTTATTTAGATACATTTTTATCTATTTATCTAATTATTTTCTTTTCTTTTCTTGATAAGTGGCATCTATCTCTTCTGTCTGTATCTCCCTGTGATTCCTCTTAGTTCTTCCTGATGAACAACATATCCTTTGGAAGCTTGAATTTCAAGTCAATGGCCCCTGTGGGCTTGTTCCATATGCTTGAGTTTCATATACTGAATAATAATAATAATAATAATAATAATAATAATAATAATAATAATAATAATAATAATAATAATAATAATAATAATAAGAAGAAGAAGAAGAAGAAGAAGAAGAAGAAGAAGAAGAAGAAGAAGAAGAAGAAGAAGAATAAAAATGATAATGATAACAATGGAGAAACAAATCCACAGGTATGTAAATGTACATATATTTCAATTTAAAAACAGCAAGGATAGCTTTCGGGGGTCTGTTCGGTTCCCCTTACCAATCTGACACTCAGATTGATAAGGGGAACCGAACAGATTCCCGAAAGCTATCTTTGCTGTTTTTAAATTGAAATATATGTACATTTACATACCTGTGAATTTGTTTCTCCATTTGAAGACTCGTGCTACTATGAGATTTTTCTTATTTGATAATAATAATAATAATACAAATTTAGTGAATTCTGACCGAGAGCGCAACCATTTTATAGGACACAAAATTAAAGTTAAAACATCATCGTAATGTAAGAACCTCTAGTATTTGCACTTAGAAATCACAACTGGGTTATTAAGTTTTATATGCTGCGGTACCAGCAACTAACTCCAACCCCTCTCTGTAGAACACTTTAAAAATTTGAAATATCCAGACATCGCCTTATCTCACCTCAAATTCCCCAAGTTAGGATAGAACGTCAGGTATCTCTTTCTACTGCTCTCCTTGTTCCTAAAATGTTAGAATTATCTTGTGCTTCCATAGTCTCCCTCTAACACATTTAAGAAAGCAGCTTACCAACAGGGACTTTCCCTTGAGCAAAAGAGTTAGAAGAATATTCTTTTATATTTTTTAAGTACCTTCTGTCCCTGTCTAAAGAAATGTATCATAGTGTGAAACTCTTTGCCCTTGCCTTCATATATCGTTTAACAACACTGGTATTATGCCATACTGTCTCTCTCTCTCTCTCTCTCTCTCTCTCTCTCTCTTCTCTCTCTCTCTCTCTCTGTGTGTCTGTCTGTCTGTCTCTCTCTCTGAGACACACCTTATAATAAGCCTTTGATCTGACTACATTCCCTTTAACCTTTCTTCTCATTTTCTACTTCGTCTTTACCGCTCAGTTCCTTTGGAGTTCCTTTTTGTATTTTTTGTTCGAAAAATTTTGTTTCCTTCATTTACTCAGTGATCAGCAATAATTTTCGTAATGATTTCTTAATACTCCTAATTTCATCGCCTTCTCTGGATTTGGTGCAGTTTTGGAGCGTAGAATTGATCTTTTTCTGTTTGTTGAAGATAAACATTTATTATGTCGCTTATATGTTATTCAGTTAAATATTTCCATCATTTCAATAATATCTTTTACATTTCCTTTTCTCTCTCCCTATATCTGAGACTTTCGCGTGGTAGTGCTATCTTTACGTTATTGGTTCTTCCTTTGAAAATAGAACTACAAATTTCACCGACTGCTCTTTCAATTTTCCTTTCGTAATGCGAATTTTTCTTCAGCTTCTGTGTTTTTCTCATAAATCCTTTCCATTGTTCTAAAAGCGTTTCCTCGCCCCCTCTCTCGCGCTTTTCGCAGCAAAGTTTGCAGTTCTGTTGTTTTTCAGTTTTTTATACTAAACTGTCTTTTTTTAATGTAATTCTCGCGTCTGCAGTAATGAAAGTAGGCAGACAATACCTCTCAGTTACCTTGTTTTTTTTTTTTTTTTAATGGGGCAAAAAGGCCCCTTAAATTTCCGTCATTTTATTTTGTCTATTGTGTCACCAGCTTACCGTAATGACTGTTGCCAGACAGGCCAACAGACATGCATAAAGAGAGAGAGAGAGAGAGAGAGAGAGAGAGAGAGAGAGAGAGTTACAATCCTTTTATATGAATTGCATGAACATTTCGTCACCCAAATGATATTCTTAGAGCGTTTAATTCAGTACTACCATACGCGGTTAAAAGAAACGCGAACAGGAGAACAAAACTGAAAAAAACCCAGAAAAGTAAGAAAAGTCTGATGAATATATAAAAAGACAAATAGATAAACAAGTAAAAACACTAATACTGAAAGTACTCTCATTTTTGTTCGTCTTTGTCTGTCCTCTGCTTCCAAGCAAACATCTTATATGTACAGTACGGGAAAACTTATCTCACCTCCCAACACTCGAAGAAAAATTTACGACCTCGGAAATGGGGACGGATTGCCTGCAGATGCACATCTTAAGTTTCCTCGAGTTCACGAAAAGGAGTCTTGTTCAGGGGCGCAACTGACACAAATAAATTCGAATTTCACTGTTAAGACCTTCTTTCTTTCCGCCCAGTTAAGATCTTCAATTGGATTTATGCTATTTGTTTCCCTCGTTGGTTTTTTCGACGTTAATATTTATTTATTTACTTTTTAAAGAACCTATCCCCCTGAAGAATGTACAATTGATCATAAAATATTAATGTTCTTCGTTCATTTCAATCGGGAAACTTATTTTCTTTTGTCAGTTTATTTAGTCCTTTACATCATTCAAATCATAATCTCTTTTGGGTCTCCAGTGACTACAATTCTAATGTTTTAGTAAATAAATATTTATCTAATAAACATACTACACTTGCATGTTGAAGAGGTTAATTATCAATTATTCATTGTATCTGAGGTTAGTTATCAATTCTTCATTATATCTAAAGTCAATTAAAGAATGGAAAGCTTTGTGTGTTTTGAAGGGAAGCCAAAGCTGATAGTAAAAAAACCTGATTGTAAGGTGGCTACTTCAGTAACAATAAAGATGGAACAGTATTGGCTTTATAATGTACAGTTTTTTTATTAATAATGTTAAAATAAACATAAGTTTTATAGGATGCAAATTGGTATGTGTTCGTCTCCGAAGGAAAATTATGATTCATCAGTGTAATTTAAAAATTAAAAGCCGTTAGTATCGTCACAGATCAGTATTGTCTAAAGGTAGTGTACTACTACGATAATTTACTGACAAGTATTAACTTAATGAAGGGAAAAATTAACTTGAGCAAGTATGATATCCCTTTACCTACATTGCTGATGAAACTATCTAATCACCAATGTTATCTACCTCTAACAGTCTCTTTTGACTTCATGATCCCACACCTCCGGTAGATTTTTTATCACATGTGATTCAATTTGTGGATAAAAGGCCATCTGGATACAGTTCCGAAATCGTTTATAACAAAATTTTTCCGCAGATAATAACCATAATTAAAGTATCTTCCTCCTTCATTTCCTCACTAATTTGGATTTATAAAAGCCTGCACTGCCCCCTCAAAAAAAAAATGTAAAGAGAACTTGCACACAAACATATAGGTACAAATTCATCACTAAATGTCGCTTAATATAGCGTGGCCTTTGGCTCTGTACGAAATAAAGTAGCTTTACAGTCCCCCGTGAATACTTTTTTTTATTTCAGTGTTTCTTTTTTTACTTTTTTACTGTGTTTTGTCCGTAAGGGGGAGCAGAGAAAAAGTACAAAGAAAAATCGAGGAAAAGAGCGGGTGTTAAACGAGAGAAATGGGTTGAGGCAGATGGGGAACTTACCCCTTTCAAAGAGGTCCGGAAGAATAGAACAGGAAGTATCCTGATTCAGTTCCGGTTCTGTTTCGGGAACGATACTGAGATCTGATCCCGGCCGGGCCCTTACCCATTACAACATTCCCTCCCTCTATCCATCTGTATCCCCACCCCCACCCCCAATCCCTCCCCCGGAATAGGAATGGCCCCACCCAGAAACCCCTCCAGCTCTTTGACACAAAATAGGGACTTCCTTCGACGGGAAAAAAGAAAGCCTTTGTTTCTTGGTCTTTGGTCTTTGTTGAAACGAAATAAAAAAAATTACAGGGAATAAAAGAACCGTTGAACGAACTAGAAGAAAAAATCCAGCCTGTTTGCTTCCTGGGTATACAGGCTGTTAGTAATCTTATTTTTCTGTTTGATTCTGTTTGGAGTTTTGGTGAATGCATTGTCCAAAAAATCCTGTTTTAGTATATTTTCCTTTTCCAAGTAAAATAGTTAATTTCACTTGAATGATTTTATTCCCCAAAAGACCCCCTAGATGTCCTCAGTTAGTGGCGCTGACAATGCAACGTTGTTCCGTAAACGTGAATAAAAACAATATTTCTTTCAAATGCAAATACCATGTCGGGGCTCATTATGATCATATTGTCCCTTGTTAAAGAAAACATGGAACTGTAATGCCTTGCATTTATATGCAAAACCACTGTTCTTTTATTTTCCCTTCTTTACAAGTGGAGAAAGAGAAAGCAAATGAAAAATCCAGGTAAAAGCTATATCTTAATTCATATTTCTCTGTATAGGTATTGCCAGGATCAAGAAACTTTGGGTATAGCAGTAATTTTTCGTTCGAATTAATATATCTGAATGTATGAATGTCTTGAATTTTTGCTAGGTTAATAATTTTGTAAAGGGCTAACAGCAGAAGGAAATTTAATATAAGACTTTAGTAGTTATCAACTGGCTTATTCTCCACACTTGATGAAAGGAATAACAAACTGATGGACTTCATCATTTATTATTCACCTAGTTTGGAAAAGCACGTTACAGGGAAGAGTCATGAATATAACAAATATTATTCTTTATATATATATATATATATATATATATATATATTATATATATATTATATTATTCACATATATATATATATATATATATATATATATATATATATATATATATATATATATATATACTACTTACGTGTGTGTGTGTGTGTGACAATCAGCCGACAGTCATGCGTGGAACAAAAGTATATTGAAAGACCTGGGTTCGATCTCGATGCGAGTTAGAAATTTATACACATACACAAGTGTGTATATATATATATATATATATATATATATATATAATATATATATATATATATATATATAGATGTTATATGTATATATATAAGGATGGAAATAAGTATTTCTAAGACAATGGATGAATAGTAAATGAACAGAGCAATATCTGAGGAAGCAATACTCTACAAAAATAATGGTGTACTACGTTGTGCTGTTGTTATCGGATAGACTGTCCAGAAATACGCAACTTAAAACCAAAAGCAATAAAAAAGTTTGCCTTTTTAAGAATAATGTTTGTTTTAATCTGTTCAAGTTGCAACATTAAGACACAATAAGTGACAAACAAAATGAAACGAAAAAATTTGTAGATTGCATGAATATAAAAAATGATTTACAAATTATGTAATGTAAAATCGTATTTTTTAGATGTCGATTTAAAGGTTATTTATATAATGAGCCCAGATCGCGTTCTCAATATTTTTATACAGATCCTATAGTGACTTTTGGAAAATAGTACTTTTATAGACTTAACTAAGTTACCTCCATATTTTTCTGATAATATTTACCCACGGCAATGTTGGCTCGTAAGGATAGAATGAGTTTATATTACCGTATATTTTATACGGTTCATCTCCTTAGGCATCCCCAGAAATCTAGTACATAAAAAAATGTAAGAAAATGATTTATATGTGCATCTTATATTATTGATTGGAATAATTGATTTTAACATATTTTGTGTTTTTATAACTATCACCATTACGATAATGCAATGAAACGATTATTATCTAGAAACCGAATTTGTGCTACACTAATATCTAGCTAGTATATATTAAAACAAAATCGATGTTATTTACTCTCATAATTTTGTGGTTTTTGTTATTTTCTATTATTTATGTGATCTCTAGTTAGATGCTTGCATTTTTATTGCTTTCATTTCCATACTTAAGAACGTAATTATAGACTTTTAGAGGATTCAAGCAAAGCAAGCAAAGTCAGCTCATCCCTCCAAATTCTTTCATCGCATGACCGTATTAGCTAGAAATCTGTGTTGTGCATACATGTAATCCTTTAAAAATCATGAAAGATGATGCGAGTAATCCATTAATTGGTCGTTGCTTAGATGAATCATATTTTTGGACTTTAAAATGTTGTATATTTTAAGGGCAATCAGGTAATTAGTATTCCATCACTAAGCATTTAATTAATCGTCTGAAAAGCATAATGTATCATTGCGCTTATGTATTTTCGTCTGGTGAGTGGTTGTGTGCGTGATTTGTAATCCATCACTTCAGATACATGCCAAGCTAGCTAATACTTCTTAACCCTCATTACCAAGTTGATGATTAATTTTGTTCATTGAAATACTCGCGCAGCCTGAGAGAATATGACAATTTAGCAGATTGGCGAGGTAAAAAGACCCAGATTTATCTGGTAAAAGTAAATTATGAACATATATATAAAACATGCTTTATCAGAAAACCATATAGAATTCTATTTTATAATGGAGATTCACTGCAGTCTTCTTCTTCCCAGCTTTTTCCCATTTTTATATGGGGTCGCCGTTTCGGATGAGCCGTTTCCATCTATTTCTATCTTGCACTTCTGCCTCATCAATTCCCTTCTCATGTAAATCTCCTCTCACACAGTCCTTCCATCTCTTTCTTGGTCTCCCTCTCTTTCTTCTTCCTTGCACCTCCACTCCCATAGTATGTCTCCCAGCGTTGTCCTCATCTCTCCTCAACAGGTGTCCATACCATCTCAGCCTCCCCTCCTGCACTTTCTTTGATACTTCCACCACCTTAGTTGACCCCCTTATGTAGTCATTTCTGATCCTATCCACTCTTGTTACCCCAGACATCCACCTAAGCATTCTCATTTCTGCCACATCCATCTTCTTCTGCTCTGCTTTTCTCATGCTTGCTGTTTCCGTACCATACAGCATTGCTGTTCTTACCACAGTCTTGTGAAATTTTCCTTTTAACCTAAGCGGCACTCTTTTGTCACAAAGAACTCCCGAGGCCGCTCTCCAGTTGTTCCAGCCTGCCTGTACCCGATGTTTTACTTCTTCTTCCATACTTCCTCCAGCGTTAACAAAAGATCCCAAATACTTAAACTTATCAACTCTCCTTATTTGCTCTCCACCAAGCTGAATACTTTCTCTATCATCCCCCTCAGTGGTGGTACACATATATTCTGTCTTGGATCTACTTATTCTCATTCCTCTGTCCTCCAGTACTTGTCTCCATCTTTCCAATTTCACTTCCAGATCTTCCCTGCTCTCTGCACACAGAACAATATCATCCGCATACAATATGTTCCATGGTACTGTCTCCCTTACTTCCTCTATTATAACATCCATCACTATGTTAAAGATAAATGGGCTCAGAGCCGACCCCTGGTGTAATCCTACTCTCACCTCAAAACCTTCTGTCTCCCCAACACTGCTCCTCACTCTGGTAAATACATTCCGGTACATCTCTTGTATCAATCGCACATACTTCTCTGGCACCATCTTCTCCCTCAGGCTCCTCCATACCTCTTGTCTCGGGACTCTGTCATAAGCCTTTTCAAGGTCAATGAATACCATATGTAGGTCCCTTTGTCTTTCCCCGAATTTCTCCATTATTTGCCTCAGACAAAATATACCATCTGTTGTTCCCCTTCCCTTCATAAATCCCATCTGCTCTTTACCTATTTGTACTTCTTCTCTCAGTCTAGCATCTATCATCCTTTCCAGTATCTTCAAAGTGTGGGACATCAATTTAATGCCCCTATAATTACCACACTCTTGGACATCGCCTTTCCCTTTAAAAATTGGGATCAATATACTCCCACGCCACTCATTTGGTATCTTTTCCTGTTCAAGGATCTTTATCATAAGATCGTACAGTATATCCACTCCTTCATCTCCTAATGCTTTCCATGCCTCCACCGGGATCATGTCTGGTCCGGTTGCCTTCCCACCATTCTTCATCTTCTTCAGTGCATTTAGTACCTCTTGCCTAGAAAACCTCATTACCATGCCAATGTTCACTTGCCCATCCTCTCTTATTAGTCTATTATTTTCTTCATTTAACAACTGTTCGAAATATTCTTTCCATCTCTTCACAATGTCTTCCTCCTTTCTAAGCACTACACCCTCTTGATTCTTTATTTGTTTGATGTGTGTGGAGATTCACTGCAGTAGTATTAACAAATTTTATACTTCTTTATATTGAATAGATAATAATAATAATAATAATAATAATAATAATAATAATAATAATAATAATAATAATAATAATAATAATAATAATAATCTCTGAAGCCATGTGCTACAAATAGATTGACAATGCCTTGAATTACTTTTAAATAACACAAAAAAACTATCTGGCTAAAGCTTTTGCCATCTTGTCTGTTACCTAGTGCTTCATTGCGACGGGATGAGCAGCTGAAATCTATAAAATTTAATAGATATAAGGTCATTGAACTCAGCAAATTGGAGAGGGGCCACGTAATTCAGCCCACGCAATGAAATGGGAAGGAAACACTCAAATATAACTCCTTGATTCAAGAGCCCTTCCCATTGCCAAGAGAGGCTTTTGTTAATAATGAATGCAATGCCGATACTCAATATTTTCAGTGGAAATGAAAATACGCATCATCTCTCTCTCTCCCTCTCTCTTTATACACGCATTATATATCAACAGTGGATCATATATATATATATATATATATATATATATGAATAGTATACTATATATATATATATATATATATATATATAATACACATACACACACATATATACATGTATATAACTGAAACACGAAAATATTGAACCTGATGAATATATAATTAAAAACAAAGCCACGAAGGAAAGAAACCGATGGAGACCGCAAGGCCTTTCGAGTTCTTGTTCTTTACTTAGCTAGTTAAAGGACAAGAAGTCGAAACGCCTTGCAGAACTCTATCATCTCTTTCCCTCCGTGTTTGTTTGATAATGTGTTCGTTTTTGCGTCACTGAGTAAGTCCTAGGCAATTTGGTCTCAGAAAGTATCATATTGGCTTTCTGAAGCAGAATATCTTACTATAATGGGCGTTATGTCTGTCCGTCCTTCTATCATTCAATCACGGCCAAACGGCTGGTCCGCTGGGCATAAAACTTGGCAGGGTTATAGTAAGGTTCCCTAAGATGGTTTATAATGGGGCTTCAAGCAAATAAGGCACCAAAGGCGCCGGAGGGGGCGGGGCGCCTTCCCCAAAATGGGGCTGGTTCAGCCCATAGACTTAATAACGTCACGAATGTATCATACCTAAGTTTCGGTACACGTAGTAAATGATATCACTTTCGATTTTCGGTATGGTACTAAATGACTTACTATCGAATACTGTGGTGGTAAGACATCAGTGGCGCCAAAAGGGGGTCGGGATTGGGCAGGGTGTGACAGAGGGAGAGAAAGGGAGAGAGGGAGAGTAGAGGGGATGTTAAAGAGAAGAAAGATGGTAAGAAACAGAGAAGGCTGGAGAGAGAGAGAGAGAGAGAGAGAGAGAGAGAGAATTTATCGGTTGCCATTCAGAGTTACCCTGGCAGGTCAGTACAGTAATTTCTGGATAAAAGGGACAGTTAGCACAAGGTGGTGCAGGGAAGCTTCTTTGAGTTCTTCAGAATTTTTCCCCTGGCAACGCCGGGTTGGTCAGCTAATAGATAAAATGCTAATTCCCCACTAAATCCACCAAAACTGAATTTGTTTACCTCAGTGTCCGAAAATGAAAGTTATTACGCTTATCAAATATCCTGACGAGTGAAACGGAGAGAGAGAGAGAGAGAGAGAGAGAGAGAGAGAGAGAGAGAGAGAGAGAGAGAGAGAATAGTGATTTAAGAATATATACATTTACATGGATGAGTAGAACTCGCATATTTGACGCTGATTTGGGCACCATTCGAATTGTATATGGAAATTTTAACCCAAGATCAAACACTTATAGGTAAAATAGAAAGTAAATGTGTGGATATATAAGGAATTGAATACCAATATTACTTGCGTTAAAGGAAATTGGAGGTTACATATTTTCGCTAATGCGATTAGCCTTAATTAACCCAAGACTGTCGTTTTCATTAAATACACAAACCTAACAGTAACAATAAACGAAGCCAATAATATTCCTGGATACAGAATTCAGCTGCGATCCGAACCAAAATATATTTTTCCTTATCATAGTATTCGTTAATTACTTTTCTAGATATCAGATCGATGGAAAGTCAGATTGACAGAAAAAAAAACAAATGAAATATGACATCCTTTACAAAACTAAGTAGACGTTACTTTATTTTTAGAATATATTGATTTCGACTCTGTCCCAGCTTGGATACATTGTTTAAAAATAACATTCCCTGACATGATATCATTTTTCTCTTTCAGAACCGCCGCCTGACCTCATCTGGAGTGGAAGCGGGGTCACCCCGGGCTCAGGGTCACAGGTCGAACACGACGGCACAACAGCCAGAACGTTGCTCAATGTAGTGGCGTCGAGGAAAACGGCTGGCTCGACCATTTCATGCTCGACTAAGAATTCTTCGGTGTCATCGGGCATCATGAATACAGTCGACGTTACGCTCAAAGTAAACTGTAAGTAAGGTTTTATATTTCACTTTCATTTTTAGTTTTCTGTAAAAGGAAACTATCGCACCGGCTTTGTCTGTCTATCCGCCATTAGATAAAAAAGCTACTGAGGCTAGAGTGCTGCAAATTCGTAAATTAATCACCCACCCTCCAATCATCAAACATACCAAATTGCAGTCCTCGAGCCTCAGTAACTTCTATTTTATTTATGGTTAAAGTTAGCAATAATCGTGCTTCTAGTACCGTTGAAGGATAGGCTACCACTGGGGCGTGGTTCAAGTTCCATGGCCCACGGCTCATACAGCATTATAGGAGAAGACCACCGAAAGATAGATCTGTTTTCGGTTGCCTTGATTATACGCTGTACAGAAAACTCGATTTTCCTCGGCCCATTTTTATACATGTTTCTTTTCCCACTGAGCCTATCTTTCTTAAAGAAGTTTTTGCGTTCGTTCGCCACTGAGTGTGTGTTTGTGTGTGTGTGTATTTGTGTACTTTGCGTGTACCTTTGCCCGCGTAAGTCCATTTGTGTAGCTTTTGCATCCACAAAATGTTAACATTTTCGTACGGTGTTCAAGGCAATTATCCTTTTAGATACTTTCCGTTGCTTTGACTTTATGTTAGTTCATATGTGCCTTTACCGGCAGCGCCTTCGAATCCTCAGGCGTCAGTATTTCTCCATTTTGTTCTTCATTTAGATCTTAGGCGTATATATATATATATATATATATATATATATATATATATATATATATATATATATATATATATGTATATGATATATCTATATATATATATATATATATATATATCTATATAATATATATATATATATATATATATCTTTATATAAATATATATATATATATATATATATAATATATATATATATATATATTTATATATATTATATATATATATACTATTCCATTCATCCCTATACAACTATTCAGTAGACTGTACGACTCAAGTAAATGTAGTGAGTGACACAAACAAGATTGTCTCTAGTAAATAATAAGGTCTAATGCTCTATCATTCTCTCTGGGTGCAGCAAATAAATCTC
>NC_061108.1:87699187-87704187 GCF_015104395.2 Macrobrachium nipponense
TATATTATATATATAATAATATATATATATATGTATGTATATGTGTATGTATGAGTGTGTATACGTGTATACTGCGCGGGTATGAAAATTAGTGCAACTCTGACGGCAAACAATTTTGCTCATAAAAAACGTATTCTTTAAATTATCCCTCTTTGAAAGCAAAGGATTTTAATATTGAAAATGGAAGGGGTCATTATGGATCATTAATAGCCTCTCATAGCGTCCACATTGCAAGTTCATATGAGAATGTGATTAGAGCAAAATAATGTAGAGAGAGAAAAAGAGAGTGAGAGAGTGAGAGTTTCTAACTGCAACACGGGGACAGAATCGATAGGAAACCATTGACCCACGTCTTGAGGATTGCTGCTGCAAGAGAGAGAAGAAGAAAAGAAGAAATCTCGGGAGAATTTCTGGTTAGGAGAGATGCATCTTCGAAATTGAAAATTTTCTTTTAAATGCAGAATATGCTGTCAGGTGGCGAGCCTTGCCATTGTTATTACAGCCTCACGGCATTTCGCGCGCTATTTTAAGGGGCTCGAAAAGACTGCTTTCTTCCTTCCCGTTTCTTTCGGTGGTTTCTCTCTCTCTCTCTCTCTCTCTCTCTCTCTCTGTGAGTTTTTACTTTCCTGGGTGAGAAATACCTTTGTATCCTCTTTGTTACTCTACGTTCTTTTACGGACCTCTCTCTCTCTCTCTCTCTCTCTCTCTCTCTCAGAGTTTTTACTTTCCTCTCCTGCGTGAGAAATACCTTTGTATCCTCTTTGTAACTCTAGGTTCATTTACGGATCTCTCTCTCTCTCTCTCTCTCTCTCTCTCTCTCTCTCTCTCTCTCTCTCTCTCTCACTTCCTTTTCGTCCCCTGTGTGAGAATTACTTCCTATCCTCTTTGTTACCCTAAGGCCAGTTCATCCTCTGTCTTTTTGTTGCTCTGACAGCAAAGGCAAACATTTACTGTAGATTCCGTTGGTCAGTATTTAGGATGTTACCTTTTTTCCCCTGTCGCTGACAGGACGGGAGGAATCTTTTATGTGCTTTTAGACAAGCAACTTGATAAAGTGTAAAGCAGTTGATTACCCATGTAAAGGAAATATTTTTGTTTAATGCGCATAATGTAACAACAGATTCTTATGGTGAATTACCGTATGTAATGAGCTGATAAAAAAGAAGACTAATGATCTTTGAAATGCAGTTGATTGAAGATTGCCACTAGGACAATTGCCTACTCTTTGTAAAGTTGAGTGAAGATTTCAATTCAGTATCTCAAATAAAGGTCTGTAGGGGGCATCATGCCCAGGTTTTTGTAATATCTGTTTTCCGTCCATGGAATTGGAAAGCTGGCGGGAATGAAAAACAAAAAAGTGAAACGAAATTTCGTCAGCAGATTCGTGTTTGGACTTTAGCCCAAGGGCGTTACGCTTTCATTTGAAGGAAGACACAAATTATACACTTGGGGTCAAAAGGGGTCAGGTAAAATATAGTTAATCCATGCGAGCATGAAATATTAATCTGATTTAGGAGGGGTTGGAAGATCATATCCGTTTTAGTCTCTTTACGTAACCCAGGAATTACGTGGACATTTGGCATCCAACTTTGCTCAGAGCCAATTTTATATTTGGATGTGAGGTTGAAAGACCAACAGTTTCTATATCTATAAACCGCATTCTTGTTTATTACCGCTGTACTGTGTAGAAAATATTTTTTTATGTGTCATTATTTGTCATGATTTTACTTTTGTTCATAGTCTCATGCTAATTTAAAGGCCATGAATTTGGCATTTTTTTTTTAGAGCTTTGAAAAATTGTAGGTTTCTGAATTTCGGACTGTCCATTTTTTAAAACACGTGTCTCGCTTTAAAAATCTTTGTCAGGATGGATCATAATTGTTATTACTATACATTTTAGTTTATGAAACTTTTAAATTAGTAATTTTGACGACTTTTATTTTCCTAAATATATATACACTGGCACATTTTTCAAGTACAGAGAACAACCTAGGGGAAAATTATAGCAATTTTTTGTCTCTACTTCAAAACCTGCGAAAGCCATACGCATCTAATCTTCAGAATCTTTGCTAAGCTGTAGGATGATTACATTTTAATCAGTTTTTCCTATATTATATCAAATTTCCCTGTGTGCGTATGTGTCTGTTCGTGTTGTAGTACGAGAAGTCAGATCCTATGTTTGCAAGAACTAAGTGAGTCACGGTGAATATCTGCTTGCAACCACAGACATTTATGATTTTTTTCTGTTAGTAATGTAAATTATTATATGCTACCTGAAATGTATTTTTTCTTATTTCTTTCGTTGCAGTGCCACCTTTGAAGGTGACTTTAGAAACCCCAGGCGAGTGGGTAAGTGGAGGCCAGCAAACCTTGTTTAGGTGTCGAGTTATAGGATCGAGCCCTGAGCCAATCATTCAGTGGTGGCTGGCCGGGCGACAACTCACCGCTCATGCCCCATTGGTAAGTATTTATCGAACATTCTCTCTCTCTCTCTCTCTCTCTCTCTCTCCTCTCTCTACATATAGTATATATATATATATATATATATATATATATTATATATATATTATAATATATGTATATATATACATATATATACATAGGTATAATATATATTATATATATATATATGATATATATATATAATTCTTTTCAAGTGTTCTTATTGACTGTAGTGTAAAAACCTGAGAATGATTTGTGACTGAGTTGTACCTGAGACGGTAATCGTTCAATCATTTGTTCTAAAACTGTAGGTCCATAAAACATTTATGGAAAACATACCATGAAATGCCTACATGTATGTGAAATTAGATCTGTTTTATTACATTTTACCACGGGTATAGATGAGGTAAACAGTTTTTAAAAGCAATTCAACAAATGTGCTATCAGCACATAAAAGTGCTTGGAATTTTATAATAATAATGGGTGGTATCTATCACTGAATGATCAGTAGTAGTGAGATTAGATTTAACATTCCTTAAGGTAAAAGAAAACACATGAGGGTATAAGTTAACTTAAAAAGAAAACTATCTAAAAAAGCAGTTTATGATGCAATTAGAGAACAATGACCGGCGAATAATTTTTCTTTCTGTGTAATATATTTCTTGTTAAGAGTAAAACAGTACGTACAAGAAAATATGGGTGGACTACTTTAATTTTTCTATTTTCAATTCAATACTGATCATAAATTAAAGTATGCATTTAGAGTAAGAAAACGTATTTTGATGATAATCATAATTTTCGGTGAAATTACTGATATCTCATGCACCGATAATGATTATCCCTAGTCTGATTATCTTTACTCGTCAGTTGTGCTTCAGTGGAAGCGCCACTTTGCAGATGTGAACGTTTCTGTTTTAGAATATCTTACCGTAACCATTCTGTTTATGCTCTTTGAATATAACTCGTTCCCTAAACTAAGACAGTAAACATTTTTAGATTGAATTATATACAAAAATTAACGAACAGTTGTTAATAAATAAAAAAAAACTTAGTCGTAGCTGCTTTTCAAACTTTTTTGTTATTGCTTTTTAAACTGGGCTTATTGGCTGTACTGGCTCTTGCTTTTGGAGTTGCCAAATCTTGTCAAATCCTTTTTTCACCGATTTTAGTACATGGAGTATAAATGTTTACTCTTTTCTCTTCGCCCAGCTACTCCCGTTTCTTCCTTATATATGAATTCATGAATTTTGCTGAATATTTAGCATTCTATATCTTAATTTTTTTCATACCTAGTCTCAAATGGCTCTTTTGTCACATCTTTCCTGCAGATCATGTATGAATGGTGACGTGAATTTGTCCCCAAAGTATAATAACTACCACTTTCTTTCTTCTCTCTATGTACCCCAAACAGTTCAAATTCAGTTAATTCTTCCATGTTGGTCCCAGTTATCAAAGTCTATTATCTACCTAATTCATAGAAAATTGCTGTAATATATAGGCTTGTTTCTATATGCTTTCATTCTCGTTGGAATTGAAACATAGTCTATTAATCTAATAACAGGTATTTTCCTTATGTTTTTTTCCATACCTCCTAAGTCTCTGCTCCCAGACAGTCTTTCTTTCTATTTCTTACGCATATTGTGAAGATTCCATATTGATGAATTGTTGTCCCCGTACCACCAACCTTTGGGGTCCTCTCCATTTTTCTGCTTTTCCATAAATCTTTTTAATCTATATTTTTTTAGGCGGTGATCTAGGAATAAAATAAAATATATAAAATATGATCTAGATTTCCTCAACATTTTAAACATAATTACCACGAAATCATAGAAAGATTCGTGCTAAATAATGAACAATTAGAGTCCGTTAAAAATAATATATACATGCATAACAGATGTATCCTCATATTTCTGTAAACCTGAATTTCAAACAATATTTAACTTTTAAGTTTAGACAGCTGAGTTGGCAGTTGAATTAAGCTGGAATATGGAGTGGATTTTCTTGCATCTCATTGTTTACAAATCTTGTTATAACATAGATATGTGTGAATGAAATGCTGGTAATCTGGATCTAAGGTTATTTGTAAAATAGAGAAAAGCACTCTGATAAGGATTATGAAATGTAATGAACATAGCAGAGTCCAGTGTGACAGTATACAGAGGTCTCGAGTCCTTAAAAAAATGCTTCATACCTTTAAAGATAAAACTAGACTACATTTAAGAGAGATGGAATACCAAGATTAGAATATTATTAGGGTGTAGATAGGAGAGATTTATTTCGCACTTGTAATGGAGAAAAAAAAATAACAGTAATTTTCATAGAAGGCAATATTGGGTAAAAAAAAAATTAAATAAAATAAAATAAAAAAAGAAGGGGGAGAAACTTTGAATGAAAGATAAAGAAAAAATCATGACAACATCGGCAATCATAATGCATTAAGGAGTGGGGTGTCATATATATGGAACTCTCATGTTACTGAGGGACAGGAGATGTAACGATCACTTCATTAAAGGTGCTTGACAGTTTTTTCTTGACCACTAATGTGATTTCGATTCCCT
>NC_061108.1:87706687-87709187 GCF_015104395.2 Macrobrachium nipponense
ATCAATATATATATAAGATATAATATATATATATATATATATATATATTATATATATATATATATATATATATATATATATATATATAATATATATATCCTTTTATGTATGCATATAAATAGACACACATAAAATATATTATATATATATATCCTTTTATGTATGCATATAAATAGACACACATATATATTATATATATATATAACCTTATTTAAAAAAAATAATTTAAAAAAATATTATATATATATATATATATATCTATATCATATATATAGCTCTATCGTATATTTTTATTAAAAATTATATATATAGATATAATATATATATATATATATATATATAGATATAATATATATATATATATATCCTTTAGTATGTTGCATAATAAATAGACACATAAATAGGATATATATATATATATATATACTGTATATATATATATATATATATATATATATATGTATATATCGATTTATATTATATAATAATATATATATAGATATATATATATATATATATATATATATATTGATTATCTATGTATATAATATATATATATATATATACTTAATATATATATATATAATATATATAGCTATATTATATTATAGATAATCTATATATATATTTATGTGTGTCTATTTATATGCATACATAAAGGATAACTGATTAAGTAAATCTCTGCTATTAAAGCTCAAAAGACATATATTTGAATCTTGGCCACGAAGAATAATTCTAAACGAATTCCTTTGATTGTAAAGCTCCTCCCAACTTAAAGCGATATTGATATTAATTGGTAAGTGTAGTTTCATATTTTGCGTATAAGGTAGTGACATCAACTCATCATATATTATATATATAATATATATATCATATATATATATATATATATATATACTATATATATATATATATATAATATCATATATATATATATATATATATATATACCTATATATATATATAATATATATATTAAAAACATATATATATATATAAATATATACTATATATATATATATATATATATATATTAATTAAACTAGAATATCATACTCATTAATGTAGAATCATGGCACCAAACATTATTTTATGCACATTTATTTCTGAAAAAAGCTACTTAAATTATCACATATGTGAAATTTGATGAGATTATTTCTCGTGAGACTTGTATTTTGTTGCCAAAGACTTTTTTTGGGTACATCCTAGTATCTTCAGTTTTTTTTTCTTTTTTTTCATAACATTATAAATTGCAGATATGGATAATTCTTATTTCTAGAATGCAATGTTACTTGAGACCAGATCAAAGGAAATGACTAAATAATGGTTTCTAACTCCTTTGAAAAAATTCAGGAATTTCTCCTGTTCAAATCTTGACCTTTGCTTAATACAAGTGTTTTGAACAGAATTTTTTGCATATGAATTATACATAGGCAAACCTTGTTAAAATTTGTATAGTCAAAGATGTAAATTTTTCCTGGACGGGATCCATTTAAATACTCAGACATAGACATATAAGCCTGAGTGCTATGCACGTAATATGCATGCAAAGTGAAAATCTGTTCAACTCTTCAAAAAGATTTATTGTGCATCGAGCAATTGAATATGGAGGTAAACTATATCATTTTATGACAAATACTTTGAAAATTATAGTCAATGCAATTGTCACCAATTCCCGTTTAACGTAAATTATGGAAATTTGATAACAGATTTGAGCACACACCATTAAATCATTCTCGTCAATACTATTAATCATAATGTCATATAATTTCATTGTATGATTTTATTACTAAAAGTAATAGTGGCCATGATTTCAGATATCGATCATTCATTCACATATATTATGCATTATGTAGACCTACTTAGTTTTATGGGAGGGGAATTTGATTTGATTAACCATTCCACATATTAAACGAATTAATACGAGATCTGTCTGTATGTCTGTTCTTATGCAATTCATGTTCACACACATGAAATATATATATATATATATATATATATATATATATATATATATATATATATATATATACACTATATATATATATATATATATATATATATATATATATATATATATATATATATATATATATATATATATATATATATATATATATATATATATATATATATATATATATATATATATATATATATATATATATATACACACACACACATATATATATATATATATATATATATATATATATATATATATATATATATATATATATATATATATATATATATATCAATTCAAGCTACAAATGTCCTTTAATATCTAAATTCACTTTACCTCCCAAAATGATATATTTTCATATATGTACCGAAGGGGAATTTTTTAGTTGATAATAATTTCGTCCCCCCATGGGATCGAACCACCGTCCAAGTGGACGGGGACGAAATCAGGATAGCGTCACTGACTGTCCTGATTTCGTCCCCGTCCACTTGGACGGTGGTTCGATCCCCATGGGGGACGAAATTATTATCAACT
>NC_061108.1:87719187-87721403 GCF_015104395.2 Macrobrachium nipponense
CAATAATCTCAGAGCTTCAATATGCAATCATCTTGAGCACTGTTCGAAACCTTCTCCCAACCACTGATTTCCACTCACGGTTTAGGAGACACACTAGACATAAAATCAAGCCCAAGGATTTTTCAATGTTTTAAAGGAAAGAGAATGAGAAGGTTGAAAATTTACGAGACGTGAAAATGAGAAAGTACGTATTGGAAAAAAGAATGAAGAATTTCAAAAGAAATTGAGCTCATTGTAATGACAGAATTCACTGTTTACGTGTATGAGTCAGTCTATGAATATTGAATTTTTCAGTTGAGTTATTGTAAATGATTTTACTCTAGAAATAAAAGATTGGTAATGAAGTACTTACTTTGGACGGAAATATGAGAGCATAGTACGAAGAAACAAAAGACATCAAATGAAAGGAAATCCCCTTATTAGGGGCAGCCTTAGAAAAGGAAGAAAAGCCTCAAGACAGTGTAGAGCTACGCACCATTAATTAGAAAGAAACTTTAGGAGGAGGTCCGGAGTAGAGGAAGTGTCTGGGAGGAAGATTGGTGAGAGAGGAGAACGAAGAGGATATTAAAAAAGATAAGAGAAGAAGAAGAAGAAGAAGAAGAAGAAGAAGAAGAAGGAAGGGGATTAGGAACTCTTCGAGGAGTAAAAGGTGATGACTTTCCCAAGTGATGACCTCTCCAAGGACTCGCCTTCCACCTCATCAACGCTGCATTCATAGGAAAGATGCCTCACGGTAATAAAGATGGCATTGTGTTCTGATTTTCTCCCCGGACGTGTTCCGAGTATGGAATTTGCTATAAAAATCTTATTGCCAATGAACACCAGAATTTCTGAAAAGGCTGAGGAATATGTTGCGTAAAACTTTAACTAACGGACTTATCTTAGTGCTTTTCATCTTTCTTGATAATAGTAAAGTAAAAATATTTCCTCTATATAATTAAAGCTTAAACGTACCAAAGAGTTAGATTTTCACATCAAATATGCTAATTTATGTAACATACTGGACGCAATTTTTCATCACGCAATTAGCTGATAACCGTATAATATGTACCTTAGACTTTACATTTAGCTCGTAAACCAAATGACATCACGAAGCCCTAAAGAGATTCTGTTATTTATTAGTTAACTTATTAATAGTATGTACATGTGAAATTCTTCAAGGTTATAACGACGTATGATGTAAACATCAAATAAAGAACAAACTGACTAACTTGGGAGCAGTAAAGATATAAATAAGAAAGCAAGACAAGCATTTTAGTGTGCTATACAGAAAAAATTATTGTTATAAACAAAGGAAAGATGAGTTCTCAATAACGAACTGCAGAGTGTTATCGGTGGAATACCAGAATTTGATAAGATATTTGTGATTAGTGATACGAGTGGAAAAGTATATGAAAACAGTGAAGCTTTGGAAATCATAATGACAGGGAAATTTAATGAAATTTACTAAAGCCATTTCTACAAGTAATCATATATTTGAAAAACTTTTGCAAAACAAGAATATCCATAAAGGCAAGTGGGTAAATTAACCAAGTAGATCACATAGGGATTAATGGAAAGAAAAAATAATGCTAAGAAATATTAGGAGCAATAGTGGAGCAGAATTCGGCAGTGATCACAATATGGCGATTGTTACGGTAAATTAGAGAATAACAAAACTGAACAAACAAGACGAAAGTCTACCTAGGTTCAGCACAATAAACTTTGAAGATGTTGAACGTTCAGAAGCGTTTACAATTGAAATGTAAAACAGATTTTCCCTCTACAAACCATATCTGAAGAGGCTCAAACAATCATTGAGGACTGATTTAACTTCATTACTGTATGCCAATCTACTAGAAAAGATATACTAAGATAAAGGGGTTACAAAATAGGGGCAAAACAACAGGGCTAATTTGAAATTGCTGAACCGTTTTCAGAGGATACGGGTGCTGAACCTATATTATCACTTGAAGAAAATTAAAGAAAGACTTTGCCAGCCAAGTATTGCTCACACACACACGCATATACATATATATATATATATATATATATATATATATATATATATATATATATATATATATATATATGTATATAATATATATATATATATATATATAATATATATATATATATATATATATTTATATCTATATATATATATATATATATATATATATATATATATATATATAGATATATATAGATAAAGTAGACAGATGTTTTGGAAATCT
>NC_061108.1:87721903-87731903 GCF_015104395.2 Macrobrachium nipponense
AGGCGTGTATATTATAGAGGAAGATGGAGATTAATATAGATTTGTGGAAGTGAAAGAACCGCAAGACACGTTGGAGACACTGATGTCGATGATGTTCTCTGTATATTTATATATGTATAAACAAATATATTTTACAACAGTGGGTATTTCTATGGTAATGCGCATGTTTAGCCGGAAGCAAAGCACCAGCCAGTATGTCATTCATCACTCTACGTCGGAAATAAAGGATATTGCCCAGAATAGTTGTGATGGGGTTAGCAAACTTAAAATGAGGTTGTGTTAGTGGCAGAGTGGTAGTAAAAAAGAAATCAGTCCCAGGTGAGGAAAGAATTCGAAGGACGATGGTCATAATTGGAGGTGGGCCTAGCTCCTTGGCAAGCTTAGTTTTCGTTTTTGATTCGGAGCACTTGACAACTGTGCCACACTTCATCAAACACCTTGAAGACCACTCTAGAAATGAAATCGCATCTATGAACAAGACTTAAGGGAACTCATGCTAGTTTACTTTAAGAATTTTTTCATCATTTAGGAACTCATCGATTTCTTATAGGTAATTCTTTTAAAGATGTTAGTCAGCACTTGTAGCAGAACGATCAGTCCATAATTACTTAAATAATTCAAGTCTTGATACAAATATATTTATAAAGATGGTAAAATTAATTTTTATGGCCATAAGCCAGTAAGTAGCCCTTGGAGATATTTTCATTGGCATCGTAAGCTTTCTCGGTTAGTTCATAGGTACTCCCCTGGGTGATAGATGACTGAACAGGGGCCTCAGAGATTTTTTATCATATACCAACTATTATTTTTTCTGCCCAGGTAAGCCATTCCATAAGAGGCGCTTTCTCTGTGTCTCCTCAAGCTTCTGGTAAAAATCTCTCTCAGGCTCTGCAGCAAAGTACTGACTCTTCTGCAGATGTCTTATCAAATGTCTTATCAGGAGGACATATGTTGGGTATTCTTCCCTTCGTTTTTGTACTGCTTTCCAGCTACCACCATAAATTATATTATGTAAGGAGTAGAATGGTAAATTAACCGGGAATTAGGTTTCAAGAGGGGATTTTCAATTATCTGCTTATATAGCCTGATGCTCTGCATGACTCTGCTTGCATTTTCCCAAATTCCTCCTACATTCCTGGTCTTCATTCAATCTATCACGTCCTGCCCATTACTGGTAACGGTGTTACAAGCTGTGTGAGCTGATGGTAACTTGCGATGAGTCAGTAATGACCGTAGACCAACCTTTTAATCTTTCACCACCACCTTATCTATCTTCTTGCTGATTAGGGTTCTCAATTGCAATAATTCACCTCGGGCTTTGACCATGATGTTGTTAGCAGATAGAGCCTAAGGACGATAGGAAGGCAGCCTAATGAGGTCAGATCACCTTGTTGAAGAGTGTTGTTTAGAATGTTGACAAAATTCCCTAACGGGTTATCAGGCTCCCCCATATCACAATGGGATTTGATTATTTTCAGGTTTTGGCTTTCTGTCCAGTATCCTTCCCCTATGTATTACGGTTGCATAAGGGGTATTTAAGTATGAAAGTAATAATAAAAAGTTTTCTAATCGCTCTTCAGAACGTCTCCGTAGGGATATTTGTTTTCTTCTTGTGCTCCTCACTTTATAGCTACTCTGAACAAAGCAGGCATTGCGTTCTTTTGAATTGCTATATAACCTCACTGAAGTTATTGTGGAGTCCACACTTTTGTCGCTGCAAAGGCTATGCCAGTCAGTCGTTAGTCGGAAGTCTTTTTATATACATTATAGCCCGTTCAACATCTTCCTTGGAACTATCTTTCCCAAAATCCGACAAGAAGATGAGCAACATCCTTTTGACCTTCTTTCATATGACGATTCTTTCCCATCTGTATTAAACCGGAGGAATGTTTTCAAGAGCTCGCCATGCGTTTTATAGATATAATTTCAAATCCATATAACCGTAACAAACATTATGTCGTTAGCTGAATATAACGATAGTAAAATGAGGATAACTGTATGCCAAGGCCAATGTATATTACATTGTGATTATCTGCAAACACACTTCTATGCCAAACAGGCTGCAGTTGAATAGACTTACATATTCACTTCTGTTTAGATATACATACAAAAAATGGTCCATATTAAAGTGGCATTAGTTAAGCTCCTGAATGAAAGATGGATATGTTCTTATATATGTATGTACATCGGAGTGCAACTGTGAATACAAAGAGAAATAGAAGCATGAGTCCCAAGTATAAAACATTAATAAAAAAAAACTTCATTAACGACGAGAGAGAGAGAGAGAGAGAGAGAGAGAGAGAGAGAGAGAGAAGAGAGAGAGATCTGAGATTTAAAGAAGATGAACCGATGTACTTACTTGTGTGGTTTTAAGTTCATACCGTGTTACCCCTACTTGCTCACGCGATCGATGAGATAAATGTTATAAATAAAAGCTGAAGTAGCCTATTATTAAGTATTTCATTTAATATCTTATATATTTAACCATTAACAGATGTTTACAATTCAATTCGTTTCCCATCATAAACCCTTCAGGACATACATTACATACATACATACATACATACATACATACATATACAAATATATATATATATATATATATATATATATATATATCTAATATATATATATATATATATGTGTGTGTGTGTGTGTGTGTGTGTATGTGTGTGTGTGTGTGTGTGTGAGTGTGTGCATTAAGCTACAAACGTCGTTTAATATATATTTCGGTCAACCTCGGAATTAATATATTTTCACATATGTTAACCGAAGGGGATTTTTTTAGTTGATAACAATTTCGTCCCCTCCTGGCATCGAACAAGCGCGCAGAAAAGAGATCAGGACTTCAATGACGCCTAAACCGACTAGGCCTTACTTGTTGGCCTGGTCGGTTAGGCGTCACTGAAGTCCGGATTTCTCCTCTGTGCGCTGGTTCGAATCCACGAGAGGACGAAATTACTATCAACTAATATATTCCCCTTCGGTTAACATATATGAAAATATATTAATTCCGAGGTAGAGCGTATCAAAAAACATTTTCCTCACTTGTTTTATTATCATTTAGAAAAAATTACTGGTTCTTTTACATTATATCACTCGTACATAACTGTAACGCAAATTAAAGAAAAATATAATAATTATAACTTTTTCAAAGAATTACTGAAGAATACTACAATAATGTTATCATTTCTATAACTTTTATCGCTAGTGGAAGCTGTAGCATGGTAATGAAGGATATTAGAACAAAAATTATCTCCAGCTATGTTCTTACATGCATACTTTGTTGATGTTTATAATAGTTTACCGTCCGCGACATATCGCAATATATAGTCATTGCTGTTTTGGTAATATTCATTTTAGCCATAAAAAAAATTTGGTATTAAGTACATAAAATCAACATCTAACTTATTTTTCACAAGTTTCGACTGTTGACAAGCACTGGTATAGTATTTAGAGTAGTCTTTTCATTAAGTATTTTGTGACTACGAGCTGACTCATTAACCACCTACATCAATGTTTTATTGGATGCAAGCACTTTTCCGTTGAGAAAATAACTAACATACTCTTATAATACTTAGAATATATTTCGAAAGAGACCTCAGCTCATAACTTCGTACCAATAAGTTTCTTCTAAGTCTATGAAGTTTTTCAGAAGTGCCTTTTTGACACTGGTAAATGACCCACTTCGAGCAATGCATGCGTGCTTGAGTGGTCAGTAAATAAAACTGAAAACTGCAACAAGATTTTTCTGTTCTTGTTTTTAAATAAATTCTTTATGATATACTATTTCAAATTGTTAACGTCACTTCTTGCACCTGTAGAATGAATTTGTTTTCAGGTCAATTGTTTGTTTATCAAGTTTTTGTAATATACAAAATTCACTTCCGGCCAAATTAAAAAGATATCTGGGGATCTTAGTAGTACACGGACATAATGTTTGAATGGGTAAATTTTTAAACAAAAACATTCAACAAAATATATCGAAAAATTTATGCTCGTTATAGTAACGGAATGATTTATCGGTTGAGTTATCCTCCATATTTTCTTTTACGAAAGTAGACTGTATTTCCGATGAATCGGATCAAACTGACCCATCACAGGACACAGCGAGTATTCCCCTCTCTTCGAATTGAACGCCCGTTACATCAGACGGAATTCCTGGCTAACAACATTCCCTTTTAGACTGCTGCTCAGTATGTCAGATTATTCTCCTCATTTTAGAAAAGCACGTTTTATGAGAGGCATCATGTGTGTTTGTCATTAGAGCGGATCCCGGTGCCCTACGTCATATCCGGTAGTCGACGCCCACTCCCGGCCTCGACCTCGCAATTACCTGAAACGTCGTGTTATGAGAAGGGATGAAGTAGGTGATACCTAGATTTCTGGCCGTGATTTTCCTGCCGGAATTTATCTCTCCCTCTCCCTCTCTCTGTCATGTCCATGCGGGTTACGACACAATCCGGATGATTTATGGATCCTTGCTCCTATACAGCGGCTATGTTTTTACTTTGATCGATTACGTATAGATGAATAAACTGGGGTAAACGTTTTGAGAGATACGTTATCTTTCAAACCGGTTTATCTCCATTTTGTAAAGCGCGTACGGCCTTGCAGCTGGTGATGGTGGCTGGGATCAAAGGATTATAATCAAATGCAGATCGATTAACGTCTGTGATTTCTATCCGATCATATCTCAGCCTCAAACCCGACTGGCGGAAACCTATTTCATTGCCGCCGCAGAGTGATGCCAGCTCGATCATTTGACCTCCAGCCGATGCATCAACGCCCACAGCCTTGCGGGCGGACGGGCGGCAGTGACAGACGGCCCCGGTTTCAAACGGAACCATGCATTACCTTGATATAGTGTCCCGCTGCATGGGGCTCTCATATCAAATACTTCTCTCAAATACCGAACAAATATATCTTTTCACGACCGATTAGCTTGGGTTTTAATCGTTGAGCCTAAATAGAAAAAAAGGCGTTGGCAACAATAGCATACATCTTTATCATGTCCCTCCGTATGAATGTAAATGTTGGAAAAAAATTTTCCTAACACCATACGAATTCGTCTCCTTTATTATTCATCTGTATCATGATGGCTTTTACCGCAGGCAGTCAATAGATAAAGCCGTTCTATTCGCTTGTGATTCAAGTATATATATATATATATATATATATATATATATATATATATATATATTATGATTATATATATATATATATATATATATATATATATATATATATATGAATAACTTGATCACGAAGTATATAAAACGTGATGCTATGTATAAATAAAGGTTTCTGCCACTAAGGAAAAATGAATAGCGAGATAGCCAAGCACTTCCGGTCTAGTGCGACCCTTTACTCAGGCACAACTGAGTTGTGCCTGAGTAAAGGGTCGCACTAGACCGAAAGTGCTTGGCTATCCCGCTTTTCATTTTTCCTTCTGGCTAAAACCTTTATTTACACACACACACACACACACACATATATATATATATATACATATGCATATATAAATATATATATATATATATATGTGTGTGTGTGTGTGTGTGTATGTATGTACACACACACACACACACCACACATATATATATATATATATATATAATATAATATATATATATATATATATATATATATATGTGTGTGTGTGTGTGTGTGTGTGTGTGTGCGTGTGTGTGTGTGTGTGTGTGTGTGTGCAGAAAACCACTGAGAATCAGAAAGTTATATACCAGGTACCTAGTGCTTTCGTAAATTACAAACTCGCGTTAAAGAATCCAGTGCAAATAAAATATATTTACATATAGATATAAAAGTAACAGCTATAAAAGAGATACTTCATGAAAAATACATGAAAGCTATTAAAAAACAGGTGGACTCATTATTGCATATAAGCTGTAGTTTATAAATAGTTTTATTTTTGTTACCGTATATAACTAATAATCATTGCAAAATGCCGTTAGCAAAACAAACAGTCGCCAGAGAGGGGCATTACATTTCCCTTATTATACTTATAAAAAAAGGTAACTATTATTAGAGATAAAAGTGTTTCTATCCTTATGCAAAGATTTGTTACCTTTTAGAGAAGAAGTGTATATAATACAAGAAATTGTTTGTTACATGGGCTTTAATTTTCTCTTTTACAATAGTTTTATGCGTGTGTGTATATATATGTATATATACACATATATATATATATATATATATATATATATATATATATAGTATATATATATATATATATGTATATATACAGATATATATATATATATATATCTATATATATAGTATATATATATATATATATATAGTATATATATATAGATAAAATAATGTCCAAACATTTCTTTTCAAGTAAGGTAATTGTTGTTAACATTCATTTATTGAGATCATTTTTATGGTAAAAAAAACCTATATGGTAAGAACATGGAAATTTTTTTTTGAAGAATATACTTCCTAAATAACCCCGTCCTATACAAAATTCATGTTCGCATTTCCGCTAGTCCTCAGTCACTCAGCAGACTCCCCAACCTCCGCCTTGTGACCTGCCAGCGTCCCATTAAGCGTTATAATTGCAAGACCACATCCATAACTTAGGCAAGAACAAATTAAAGTTTAAATGGCCACTTAGTGGTCACTCTTACCATTAGGTTTTAGGAAATGGCCGTCTATTTATCACATCTTTTTTTTACTGAAGGGTAAATTTGAGCTCGAGAATGAAGGTCCACTTGAGTAAGTAGTTATGATCAAGATGTTTTTATTGCAACTTATCTTATTATCTTGAACGAGAATGAAATTAAGGTTTGTCTCATATATTTTTAAACTTGTATCATAAAGAAATGCTAATGAGAAACTAAATACCCAGGTATAACAAAATATTTTAAAAGGATAAGGTTATTTAAGCGTATCAGATAATGAAGAAAGCCTTGTCTATCCTTATTTCTTTTTTTTTTAAGATTTATATCGCTAAGAAATGTTGATGAAAGACGAAATCTTCGTGTATAGCAAAATATTTCAAAAGGGTTAAAGTTATTCAAGCATATTAGATAAGGAAGGAAACCTTGTTTATCGCATCCTTTTGAAAATGAATTAGATTATGCTATACAAACAGGCAACAAGAGACATCATTTTTAAGAAAAAAAAAGTTACACTTGTTCATTGTAACATTGTAATATAAAAATATGTTTACCTGAATCCGATTCAAATACTTTTTTACTCGGGATCGAAAATAGTTGTTAAACATCAGTTTAATACCCTTGTCAGACCATTAAGCATATCAAGGTAATGTTACCAGGACCTATGAAATTGAAAATTAATATAATTTAATGTAATTTTCAGCGGATCTTTTGAGTACTAGTGTGGTAACTCTTTATGATATGATGATCTAACTTCTTTTAAGAATTCATAGTACGTTGGATGAATGTCTTATAATAATCAGCAGAGATTATGTCTCTTCAATAAATGTATCTTCAAGAGTACATGGTACCAGATTTTCCATGTGTAGCTAAACGTCTAAACGTTTCAACGGTTTAATAGAAAGTCTCTCTCTCTCTCTCTCTCTCTCTCTCTCTCTCTCTCTCTCTCTCTCTCTCTCTCTCTCTCTCTCTCTCTCTCAATGATTGAAGAGGTCCATATATCTTTTTAAATCATATAGTTTAGACTTCTTTAAGTTTTATTAATATTTACTGAAGTTATTTTCCTTTTTATAGAATCATACGATCTAGGTAATATGTCCATCAATGTTTATAGCGTTTATGTATTGCTGAGATTTATTATTTCGGATCCAGTCACTTCAGTTTTCGTTAAGTCCGCTGTGGTTTGTGAAACATCAATTGCTGTATCGCACTGAAAAACAAACTTATCTCATAAAAGAAATTTGCAATGTTCTATTACTAAGCAAAAATTATTCAGATGATACAGTAAATCACCAGAAAACCGGAAAACTTCCTTAGCACTTTTGTAAGGTACAGAAATATAATACAGGGAGAATTCGTTATTAGCAGTCTGAGAGATGTTGGGATTCCATACAAAAACTACAAACTTAATAGCCAATGTTTTTACTTAAACTGTCAAGAAAAGACTAAAACAATCAACCTGCCAAAGATGCCAATGGGAGAACCACACACACCACCTCCCGCAGAGTCCCAAACAATATACTGAGCCTTGGCTTGAATGCTCTTTTAGCAAGATTAGACAGTTAGAATCAACCTTTGGCTAAGATTAGGAAATAAGACCAAAATTTAGTCCAGGATCCCCCTCCTAAATGTCCGAGCTCTCCAATCTGGCCGCCTTAATTGTGGAGTATGGCATATTATAATTTCTAATAAAGTCAGAGTGACAGTGCCTTTGCCTAAATACAGATTTTTTTGAGGTCAAGGAATCTGTACCCAGTACTCACGATACTGCTCTCTTCGTTTCGTACTTATTAATTAACGAAATAATTTGCCGGAAATAATTCTTCGGCTGGTAACATATTTCAATGAGTCACCAACAGTGTTTATATTTAAATGTCAAGAGATGTCAGCTCTTGATCAACCCCAAAAGAACAGAGGTTTTTACCTGTTACGACAGATTAGTCTTGGAACTTATATTAAGGAAGTCATTAATTGTTGATCCGTTTAGTGACGGATAGACTCTACAGTTAACAGAAAGTGATTAAAATCAATAAATAATTTCATGAAACTCAGAAGTTTTCTGAAGTTATGTCTCTCAAATATAACACTGCAAACATTTTGAAAGAACATTTGCTTTATGTCATAGAAACGTATTCGGTCCAGGTGTAAACAATACATCACTACTCAAGCGAATGGATCTGGGACTGAATCAGTCAGTACCATTCCGGAATGTCGCAGATTTTCCTTTTCCACAAAACACTATGTTCGTTCTCTAAACACATTTCAAGCACGACGTAGTCGGATTACTGCTGCTCATCCGGTTTTATGTAATAGAAATACTGGGCTTTAGTCATGTAGGAATTGAGTGGGAACGTAACTTTCTTTGGATATCCTGATTTGTAAAATTGTCAAGAGCTGCAGTTTAGGAAGAGGGAACTTCAGTTATAGTACTATGGTTAAGATTTCCTACTGTTATCTTCATCCTCCTTAAATCCAAAGCAAGTTTCTTTAATGGTAAATCGAATCCTACATTTCGGCCATCTTCTAATGCTACATCATAGTATACCAGACTAAATTTATCTTTCTACACTTTGGGTATGGTCTCCCTAACTTCCTTATGATTAATTTTTTTTTACTTATATTGCTTCAGAGTAGCCTTAATAACATAGAATGTTAATTCCATGTTATTCAGATTCGTAAAGTTTTGTTGTAATATTTGCATTGATTTCATCAATTATTCATGTGACATTATTTAGAATGATACAGAGCAGATCATAAAATCAGCATCTGTAGAAATTTTAATCTAGGAAATAACTTTTAAAAATTCAATATCTTATACTAAACAAGTAAAATACTACACAACTTACTAATTTGTTAAAATAATGTGGAATATTTTACTTTAATTTCTTCATTAGTCAGATTTATTCCAGTTTCTGTGTAAAAAATTTTGCTGTAACGGTTTCGTTATTCAAAAATAAAGTAAAAAAAATTGCTAAGATAAGTCTTATGTATAAAAACTTTTACATATTATAGTATAAAATATTTCTTTAGGCATAAAAAGTAAAAAAACTGGGAAGCCTCAGTTTTCTTAATATGATTAGCATGTGCATAAAGATAACGTAAATTAGAAAAAAAGTATATAACGTTATTTGGCAAAGGTATTGACTTCTTGATAATGTGCAGCATTAAACATATGGTTATATTCTAGGACGTAAAAGAAAATATATGTAAGGTAAATTTTTTCATTTTAGCATAATTAAAAACAACAAGGTACACCCTGCTTTTGTGAAACACTCCCATGTTTCGTTAGTTGGAATATATTCACGCTGAAAATACGAATGAAGTTTTACCTATTGACTCACTAGTTGGTCGGG
>NC_061108.1:87734403-87739403 GCF_015104395.2 Macrobrachium nipponense
GACGGGGACGAAATCAGGACAGTCAGTGACGCTTATCCAATCAGCCAACAGAGACGCTAGCGTCACTGACTGTCCTGATTTCGTCCCCGTCCACCTGGACGGTGGTTCGATCCCATGGGGGGACGAAATTGTTATCAACTTAAAAATTCCCTTCGGTACATATATGAAAATATATCATTTGGGAGGTAAAGTGAATTTAGATATTAAAGGACATTTGTAGCTTGAATTGATATATAATGGATCACGGTTTGATGTGATAATTATTCATATATATATATATATATATATATATATATATATATATATATATATATATATATTGGTCTTCAGAGAAGATCATAATTCGTGTGTTTTAGCTTCAAGTTCGTTTTTATATCGAAAGAGAAAATTCATACATAGCTTTAGTGAGTGTAAACTGAAAAACAGTGAAGAAAGTGCCTGGAATACGAATAAATGAATTGGAATGAAAGTTGTAAATGGAGAGATGCTGATCAGGAAAAAAAAATGCCTAATAAGTTTGTTTGATGACGTTTGTCCTTCTTGGTTTAGTGTCAAAAAAAAAAAAAAGAATTATATGACTGAAATAGGATTATAGTTACCTTACTTTCTGTTAATGTGGGATGAAGCTGAAGTTACCATGTTAACAACAAAATATTCAACAGCGGTTCGTAAAAAAAAAAAAAAAAAAAAAAAAAGAATTTTGCGTACCCAAGGAAGTGGGGAAGACACGAACTGGCTGGTGATTAACAATGTCATAGGTGTGACTTTATCAAATATTATGTCAAGCATTATCAACGGCATGAAAAAAGGGTGCTCCAAAGCTTATGATAGATTACCAAAAATCAGGTAAGTTTGGAGAGAAGGTTGCTGGTGGATTTTGCTTGGTGGAAGCTTTACCGATGATTAGAAAGTTGAAGGATCCATTCATTATTTAGAAATTAAGTCTAATGAGTTGACATTGCAAATTCAGATTCTTTGCAGCCAACGAGGCTTCATTGCTATAGAGCAAACAGTTAGTCATTCGTCTCAGACGTAAAAAAAAAGAGAGAAAATAAAATAATTAATTACTTAAAAGTTACCTAAATCTGAGATCATGAAATCAGATTTCTTGTTACCAAGAAAGTCTCTTTATTTAGTGTACAGTGGTACAGTTGTTCTAAAGAGATCTAAAGGAGGTATAAAAATAGCTACTGGATAAGTGAGGACCTCCTTATATGCCTGCCCTTTTCAATATGCGCCGAGATACTGTAGCAGTCAAACAATATATTAGAAGGAAAGACAAATGCATCACTACCAGTTATTAAAATGACATTGGCTTTAATTCACAAGTTCAGGGCTCTTGTGGCAGCCGGCGACTACTCTGAATTTTTGAAATACCGAAGTTGGAGGTTTGTAGAAGTTCAGAAAGGTTTAAGGAAGAAGAAGCAGAATTTTCGGAGTGATCCACAGATCTGAAATGGATGAAATTTTATGGAAATCGGTAGAAGGATTGGATGAATTTACAAGATTAAGGGGTTAGATTTAGCATTATAGTGATCTGGTAAAGGTATATGATTCTGGTTATGTTATATATCATAAAAAAAAGGCACGAGTCAGATCATCCCATATATATATGGGTAGTTCGAATCGCAAGTAGTATGTATTTATGATGTGTATAAAGCCTGTGTTGAATAATAGAATGGGAGATTGTAAGGTGGGAAAAGAGTTAAATTCCAAAATAAGTGGACTAAGGAAGGTATGAACCTGTAAGAATCGTTTGTATTAAAAGAGATGTGTTAATGTGCATAATTATTGAGGCAAACTATAGTTTATGGGTTTATAAGATTTAGATAGTAGAGAATAAAAATAAACATGTGACTAATAGGTGTAAAAGGGAGAAATGATAGATTTCGAGATAAAGGAAAGATAAGTACGAAGAAATATGACAGTATGGCCAGAGTACCTCACATTGCGCAACCACACAAAAAATTACAAGTGTGTTTGTGCGACTGTTTAGATAAATTAATTACAAATGCAACTGCAAGAAAAATATGTTGAAATAGTAATATGCAATTCATGTTGTCTAAATATACAAAAATATTCCGTCTACTACGGAAGAGTGTAAGAGCAAAAGATACAATGCATAAGAGAGAGAGAGAGAGAGAAAAAAAAATAGAAAGAGGAGTGACGTAAGAAAACTTTATCGAGCGGTGCACTGGAGCGTAACGACGAAAATCGCTTCAAGGCTCTGGTTGAGCTTTTGCCATTTTCTAGGTTAAAGGGTACAAGTGAATAGGTCCATTAAGCACCCTTAAGAAAGAGAATCTTCGATATACGCTCCTTTCCTTTGCCCATCATACATTTTGTGTCCAATATATATATATTATATATATATATATATATATATATATATATATATATATATAATATATATATATATATATATATATATATATATATATTATATATATATACTATATATATATATAGATAGATAGATAGACAGATAATTATATACACACTTACAGACAGAAACACATACACAAAAACACACACACACACACACACACACACACACATATATATATTATATATATATATAAATATATATATATATATATATATATATATATATACCTATATGTACGTATGTATATACATATATATATTTAAGCTACCAAAGTTTCACATGTCCATTTGTGTTACGCTACGTCTCTTGTGTGACCATCCATACTTCACATAATTATGAAAAAAAATATTATACTTTTTTATATAAATTCCGATATATAAAAGGTGATTAACAGTACCAACTTTCCCTTTACTCGTTCTTTCATATTATCCTCTCTCTCTCTCTCTCTGAAACTTATTCTTTAAAATATTCAAAGCAGCCAATCCTCGCAAATTTAAGAAGTTATTTGACTCAGAAAACGTCTTGGGTATATTTGTTCCTGCACTTGGAATAAGCGACACATGAGAAGGCGATAAAGAAACGCGTCACTGGTTTTACCTGACGTTGGATTGGGAAATTCGAGATATATATTTTTTTTACATCAGGAGGTCAGATAGAGAGAGAGAGAGAGAGAGAGAGAGAGAGAGAGAGATGGTGTATAAATAGTGCAAGAACACGAAGTACCCACGGATAATTCTACGTAGACTTTCATTTTTATTTTTAGGTAGCCATTGACATATCGATTATGTTACCCATATCGGAATATTTATACATAAAACTATAAATAAGAAAATAAGAGAGATAAATTAATTCCGCTGATCTCTTATCCAGTATTTGACCTCGAAGAGCAAAATAGTACTGAAAGAAACTTAGCGAAACAGAAGATGGGGTAAACTATAAGCAAAATCTCTCAAGCCTGTAATCTGACGTTCCCGTAACAAATAACACCATTATTTTTCGTCTCAACTTTTATAATGATATTTCTGCTTCAGACTTTTCCTCCCCTGCATTTCAGTTGCTATTGAGTTTTTGCAGAAAAAAAAAAAAAAACTCTTCGCTTCCTTTTCCAGTTTGATACTTCACTTTGCATTCGGTCATTAAAACTTTGTGGCCTTCTCAATTATGTATTTATTTATCAAAACCATTCCACAATGCTTTTCGCTCCCAGTTCTTGGTACATATCTTTCCATGTTGTGTTAGGAGTAATTGCTCTCTTGGAAGTCATATTATCAACTATCGAAATTTCTGTTCGGCCGCAGTCTGCACGTCAACCTATCAGCAGTGCCAGACGCGTGTTGAATATCAGGCATTCCTTTGCCCTTAAAATCGATTTAAAAGATGGTTTCAGCCGAATCACTCCTTTCCGAGGATATTTGAATAGTTTACGTATAAAAATGTCATTCACGCAAGTATTAGTTTCATTTTTCAAGTGTTTTTTTTTCTGTAATGTACGACAATTTCATTCACTGGGATTTAGTTACCTCAACCGATGGGGTTGTAAAATACGTATGTTTCCTGTCGCCCAACGTAAGCGTTGTTTAGTGGCCATTATAGGATTATTAGAATTTTTGTGTTGTGTACTAAGCATAGGATACGGCCATTTCAAGTTTCCAGAAGAAGATTTGCTAATAGGAATGAATAAAGACCAGAAGGCATGTGAGAATCTGTCAAGAGTTATGCTACCTCTTGTCGTGAATGACGTGGTGAAGCCACATGGAACTACAGCATCTGTCGTTATCCCTACTAATAAAGTGTATTCTACAGCGTTGTGACAAAAATATAATGAAGGAAAGAATGGACGAACGCTCCGAAGTAGGCAATGTAAAATTTCTGGAGGAATGGAATATAGAAAATTTAGCCCAAATGCCAAACGTTGGGACCTACAAGGTCAGTCAGCACTGAATGAGAAATTGATAATAAGGTCTGAAAGGTGTAACAGTTGCATTGTGAAACAGTTGCTAGAGAGGGTGGAAAGCCAGACAGAAGAAAAACTTTCTAGTCAAATTTGAAGAATGTCTCTGCTGCAGAATTGTTTATGTTTATTCAAGTGTCAAAGTGCAATTTTGAAAAAAAAAATACCTAAGTATAGTGTGACTTGAAGGGAAGATCAATTTAAAACCTTAGAAGAGAGTTCGAAAAGATATCTCCTGAGAGATTATGAAAGACAAAATGTTGTTGAAGGTAAGCCGAGATTATTCATTTTTTTCAACTACAGAATTCAATCTATGAAGTATTGAAAGGCATTTAAAAGTACATGTCTTGTTATTTGGAAAATGTCTTTGTAAATATGATCTCCCATTAGCGAGCTGAGGTTGCGCAAAGGTTAATCAGACTTGAGATTTTTTTTCTTTCTGAAAACGTTTTACATGAATTGAACTGTATTGAAGCGTTAATAAAATTCTTGAATTTTAATTCGTGTTAAAATTAAAACAAGAAAGAGGAATATAAAGGCAATAGGGAAACGTTTGTCAGGAAAAAATTTACTAAATAGTTTTATTTGTTTTAGTTTAAATTATAAAGAAAAGAAAAATTATAGATAGTGTGTTGAAACGTTTTTAAGACCATTTTAGGT
>NC_061108.1:87744403-87749403 GCF_015104395.2 Macrobrachium nipponense
ATGAAACCATGGGTCGAGGCGGATAAAGGTGGGTTGTTTCCATGAAAACCCAGACATATTATCATCATTCTTGCTTATTTATTCATTTTGTACGGATGGGCATAACCAGGTATTACTCCATATTTAAAACTTTTCAAAAGAGGATACTGAAGCTTTAGTTTTTAGTCAATATTCAAGACACTAATTTCAGCGACATATAAGGTGTTCAGGAGTCCATTGCAGATTTACAAGCTCCTTCAAAAAGTCTCATAAAATGTTCTTGATTCTGAATATGTGACATATTTAAGTGGAACAATCTATTGCATAACTTTTTAAAGTAGTTCCGGTACAGAAGTACAACCTCAGTCACCGGTTTCCTTTTCCTAATAGAGAATGAACTTTTTTCTTTCATATTATTGTTAATTTTTCATTACTTTAAGTCGAAAAAGAAGGTTTTGATAGTTCCTAAGGATACAGTCTATATAATTGGTTGCAATAAAGATTTGTGCTAATATATTAAAATGTTGTCTTTTACTTGCTTAATCAGAAGCTTCACATGCAGGAATTTTTTTACATAAAGTGTCGACACTTCGTACCTAGTCTGCAACATAGCCTCTTAAGTTTTTTGATAATCTGGAAGTTTTAGAAGTCTTTAGGATATGTGGACATAGCTTAGAAGAATTAAAACTTATGATCAATTTCTCACATTGTTTTTATGCTCTTTGGCTTCTTAGTCCTAACAACACTGAACATTTCATGCTATTTGCATCTCTTTTTCCCTTGTGGTTATATACTACAGGATCCCTGCAGAAATTATTATGGACTGACATCAGAAATATTGGTTGCTTGTTCCATTAACCTGAACATTTTCAATTTTTTTGTTTTTTATTAATGCCCGTATTTAAATGAGAATTAATATAACTTTCTTTACTATTCTTTACTATCCCTGTTTTATGTTTTCCTTATTAGTATACTTTCTTTTGACGTAAGCTAATTACAATCAGTTTCGACATATTTTGGCATCTAATGGTTATTTTGGTTGTTCCTTAATAATAATAATAATAATAATAATAATAATAATAATAATAATAATAATAATAATAATAATAATAATAATAATAATACTTCATCTTTAAATGCAAAGGAAACTTATGTGAGCTTGACATTTCTGAACTCTTCCCCACCAATAAGTCAGGAAACCCCTTCAGTAACGAGGTTGATGTGTTGCCGCTCTCAAGAGAAGCCAAGGAGACAAACGGATTTTAATCCACTAGATTACAGGTTTAACCACTTCTGTAATATGTATGTGCATTTAAAAATGGTTTTCAGTATTTTCCAATCATGTATTAAATTGTTTATAATAGCGAAGTAACTCGTATTGTGATCCGACTAAAGCAGACAAAAGACATAGATAAGAAAATGTGCAATGCATTGAAAATTTATAACATATAAAGCAGTGACTAACTTGACTACAAAAAAATTATTTCTAAAAAATACTCTGAGAATAAATTTCAATGTAACTGTAGTAGATTCACATCAACCGTGCATCTGATGTCTAGGCCAATCCCTTGCGACGCTCCTGATTGACTGTTGATAAGCGAATCACAGGGCTGGACATTCTCAGTCTCTCTCGAGACTTCACATAAGCAGGATATATGTTTCACCTACCCTGAGGGATACGTCTTCAATAGTATCCCCCAGGAGAGGAGGGATATACATCCTGCTTATGTGAGCTCTCTCTCTAGATAATGAGTTTCCAGCCCTGTGATTGGCTTATCAACAGCCAATCAGGAGCGTCGTAAGGGACTGGCCTAGACATCAGATGCACGGTTGATGTGAACCTACTTTAACAGTCGTGGTTTTTTTAGAAAGAAGGGAAAATCTAATAGAAAACGACGGTAGACAAAGCAATAACTCGTTTAGCACTGGTCACTCCAGAGTTGCTCAACCGCTTTGTAAAATTGTTATCAAAATGCTAATATCCTTGACCCTCCATTATGATCCTCCTACCATTAACAGGTAACCTTTACTCTAAAATTATGAAACACCATTAAGCAAGTCCTTACGGAAAAAGCTACTAATTGGTGTAATATGCTCAGTGGGAAATATATTATCAATTTCAAAATGATAAAAAACTTAACAGACTTGTAAATAGTTGCGTCCTGTTGGTGGATAACATCTTTTTTTATTCAATAAAACACTCTAACCATTGTTTTCTTTGTTTTTTTAATTCTTTACAATCAACCCTTATTCGTAAGTACTGCTAAATATTTTTATCTAGAATATTAGTACTGTTTAAATGTCATATTTCAAATATTCTTAATTGTTTTTCCTCATAACTTCTAAAATTTTTCTTTTGATAAAAAAAATAGTTTTCAACTAAAATGGAAAACAACCTTGCACCACAAGTGTCACATGTCACACCAGGCGAGACACCAGTTAACGCTTACCAATATATTATTTTAAGAGAGAGAGAGAGAGAGAGAGAGGGGAGAATCTTCCATCATCCTACCTACAGTTTTAGAGCGGGTAAAATCGAGATGAATTCGAGGAGTCTAAGCCTTGCACAGAACAATGCTGTTGTCAGAGCCTCGGCTTAACGCACTCCCAGAAGTATAAGATCACGTTTCCCATTTAGTTAGTGTGACAGCTGGAAACGTGCGAGGAAAAAACAAATTCCTCTTATCTCTCCAACAGCAGTTCACGTCTCTATCTTTCTTCTTCATTAGTGACATGATTGAAACCGTGGGTTGAATTCATATGAAATGCAGTGTGAGAAATGCAAATGCAATAGAATGAACGGTCAGTTTCTTTAAGAGAACCGGACAGGGTTTCCGTTGAGATATTATCGACCCACGAAAAGGAATGAATTTTAGATTTAAATCTTATGATGACCTCAGTTGCTGAGAGATTGCAGCAAGTAAAAGTGGAAAGTTAGTCCGGCTCTCATCATTTAAAGATCTGAAGGATGCAGACAGAGTTAATTGGGAACTTCAGAAAAGAGCAAAAAACTGTTTCGAAGAGCGATTTCAAATATCATTTGATTTTGAATTATCTGACTCAGACCTGAAGAAATGAAGACAAGGAGTTAAAAAAATAAGAGTTGTGGCCCGCTGTATAAAGAGCTGGAAAGTAACCCAATGGAAGTCAAAATCACGCTTCAAAAGCAAGAAGCCCCCAAGAAAAACGCAAGAAATAAATAATCTTAAATATTTGGTATGAGGGAAAGAAACTACTAATCTGATTTCCCGCAGAGTAAGATGTAGGAAGCTTCAAGCTGGTGCTAGACCGCTTGGGATCTGTCATTCATCAGAGCCCTCAAGGTTACCATGTGGGGCACGGATTTGGAGAGGAGGAAATGACAGGAACACCAACATTTAGAAAACCTGTAAGTAGCTTAATATTAAAAAAAAAAAAAATGGATTGGAATACCTTAGACATACTTATGCCGGAGATGAAGAGGATAGTTAGCATTTTCAAATCACCTGTTTTTCAGTTATATATGTGGTAATATATAAAAAAAAGAAATAGGACTAGGAGATAACTGTACATAACAGTGAGGCCTTCTGATTGTTATAATATCAACATCCATATATGCTATCTATAAGGGCAGAGTTGTTTCAATTAAAGAGCGAAATTTCTAGAATAAATACTTATGAAAAAAATTATTAGGGAAAGAAATATGAAAAACGTTTATGGTCAGCATGAAGACTAATTAAGTATAAAAAGAAACTGATAACAGGAGAAACTTATATTTCTGGCAACAAAACCCAGAGGAATGTCTGTAAAACTACACGTGAATGAAGAATCATAACTGTGACAACATGCATCAGGAAAATAGAAACAAGATTAGTCCTAAGGTTAACGTTGTCCAATTGCCTTAGGCAAGAATCCTTTGCGCGCTTCAGAAACATAAAAAGCACGAAGGTCTTCAGTGAAAATGAACTAACATCGCTGAGGCCTAGAAGACAGTCGCTATTAGGACTATAACTCAAAAAATGTATGCTAATTATCTGAAAGATGAAATCCGCATTTAATGTGTTTGAAAATGTAAATATAAGGGCTGGTCGATATTAAAACAATGAACCAGCTTCCTAAAATGACAAGCTTTCATCTGTTTTTAGGTTGGCTTAGCCTGAGTATGCATCCAGGGTAAAGGGCAAGTGCTTAGGTTCAAGTTTGTTTAAAAAGAATGACACGCGTGAACTAGTCTGCATATCGAATGACAAAAAGTAAATTGTACAGAAATCCTCCCTCCCATTATTGACTAAACCAAAGTGGAATTGTCACCAAAAGGAAAACGAATAATGCGGAGTAGGAAACGAGAAACCTCGATAGCTACAAATATTGGCAATTGCATGTCAATTTGCTCTTTGATAATCAACTGCCAATTAAATTTTGGAGCTAATAATGAGAGGATCCTTTGATACGAAACATCCAAAACTCTAGGATCTCTGATTTCAATTTGGGACTTGTAACTTCGATTTATGATCGATGACTTCAGCACGGCCATGACAAATTGCAATATTGACCATGTAATAACCTTGTAATTACTCATTTATTGGTTGCATATATTATCGGTAATCGATTGTTTTTATTTATGCCTTTTTATGTAATTCATGCATGCTTAATGCAATCACAACGTATGAGGTCTGCTAATGATTATGAAGTTTTCATAGGCTTTACAATATATAGTATTCTCGGGCATTCCACTGAGGAGTTAGAGATGTGTATTTCTGGTGATAGAAGTTCACTCTCGACGTGGTTCGGAAGTCACGTAAAGCCGTCGGTCCCGTTGCTGAATAACCACTGGTTCCATGCAATGCAAAAACACCATACAAACAAACAATACATAGTAATGAATGATAACTATAATTTTATACGGTTGAAATATACCTGTGAAAATTCTATGGGGAATTTTTTGTACAAAAGTTTGGCATGGCCATGGGTAATCCCTTATCTCCTGTCCTTAGCAATATTTACATGGAATTTTTTGAGACAAAACTCTTACCAAGAATTTT